>NC_133130.1:151370651-151673681 GCF_048418815.1 Hemitrygon akajei | reverse complement strand
TCTTGTGATGTGACTTTTGATCCATTGCTATACCAGGTTCTGCTGTTAGTTGAGAGTTAATGATCTTCTATTAAAATGTTCTGTTGGTAGCTCTACTTCTGGTCCTTGATTTAGTAGTCAGGAACACAAGAAGCCTTTAATCACTGCATTTTGGGATCTTCCTGCTCCCTTACACTCTTCTAGCTTCCACTATCACCACATTCTTGAGGTGAAGAGCTTCTCTAATCCTGCATCATCAGCAGATCCTTCTACTCTATCTCATGGGGCCATAAGAACCCAACCATACCTACCCCGAAGTCCAAGCCCTCCCGAAACTCATTTACTGCAATGTTGTTGCTCTTGTCAGCAAGCTTCCTGTCACAAAGGCTTTGAGCCTGCACTCAGTCTGCCCACAAGCAGAAATTCCACATAAAGCAACACTGAAAGACAATCGGAATTCTGGAAAATTCAATTCTCTAGCAGCCTCCTCAAATACATCTCAGATCCAAGATAAAGGTCCGAGCCTTTCATATGATTTTTGTCTTCACCACCTGCTTGAAAACTCAAGGAGCAGATTACTTGCCTCACTTATTTGTCATTCCATTCATGAAGTCAAAGTAAAGCCTACGAGTAAACTGAGACAGAAAAATGCCACATCTTGCAGGGAAAAACAATTTTCACCTTGATATTCACGGAGTGTGATTAAATGTGTGTGCTTTTAGGTCATCAGCCAATTCAATTTAATCTGGTTATGGGAATACAATTGCAAAATCTTATTGGTTAACCAAGTAATGAGTTTGACTATATTACAGATTCCTGGACAAAGCTTGAAGGCTGGATTTGCTGTATTGCTTGCACATAACGTTCTTTCAAATGAAGTAAAACATCCCTTCAAGCAAGTTTAATTTATTATGTCAGTTTTTTTTGTGTTGCAGATAAGATGGTCTTAATTATTAATCTTTATTTTTCTCAAAACATATGACTGAATGTTGGTTATTCATTCACTCATGGCTCTTAAATCCCAAAGCACATTTTGTTTGATCTAGAAAGTTCATTTTGCACATCAGCTTTTTTTTTCCAAAATCAGCTTTCTTCCCACCGGAGGTGACAAGTAGTTCTTATAATTAGTAAGCTGTAATGTACTAGGTGTGGTCTGAATAAGAAGTGGAGGCTGTTTGAATGGCAATTTTGAAAAATGAGTTAGACATAAGACATAGGAGCAGAATTAAGCCATTCAGTCCATTGAGACTGCTCTGCCATTCAAAAATGGCTAACTTTTTGCTCTTCTCTATCCCATTCTCTTGTCTTCATCCCATAACCTTTGAAGCCTTTACCAATCAAGAATCTGTCAACCTTTGCTTGAAATATACCCAATGACTTTGTCTCCACATTGGCTGTGGCAATGAATTCCACAGATTCTCCACCCTCTGGTTATAGAAATTCTGCATCATCTCTGTTCTAAAAGGACATCTTTCTATTCTGAGGCTGTGCCTTCTGATCCAAGTCTATCTGAATGCAGGGAACATCCTCTCCATATCCACTCCATCTAGGCCTTTCACTTTTTGATATCATTTAATTACTCCACCTCCCTACCATTTTTCTAAACACCAGTGAGTATAGGCCCAGAACAAACAAACACTCATCATATGTTAACCCTTTCATTCCTGGGATCATTCTTATGAAACTCCTCTGCCAGCAATCCTTTCTTAGATAAGGGGCCCAAAACCTATCACAATACTCCAAATGTGGTCTGACCAATGCCTTATAAAGTCTCACTATTACATCCTTGCTTTTATATTTTAGTTCTTTCAAAACGAAATTTTGTTTTTGCCTTCCTTACCACCAACTTAACTTACAAGTTGACCTTTAGCGAATCTTGCACAAGGAACCCCAAGTTCCTTTTTGCCTCTGATTTCTGAATTGTTTCCTCATTTAGAAAAAATTCTGCATTTTTATTCCTCTGACAGATTTCTATGACCAGACACTTCCCAATATCATATTCCACCTGCCTCTTCTTATCCCATTCTCCTAATCAGTCTAATCCCTTTTGCAGACTCCCTCCCTGCTTTCTCAACATTGCCTGCCCCTCCACCCATCTTTGTATCTTCCATAAATATGGCCATAAAACCATCAATTCTGACATTTAATCATTGTCATATAACTTGAAAAGAAGCAATCTAAATATTGATCCCGCAGACTAGTTACTGTCAATCTGCCAGAAAAGGCCTCTTTTATTCTCATTCTTTGCCTCCTGCCAGTCAGCCAATCTTCAATCCATGTTAATATCTTTTCTGCAATATTAAGCTTTTTGAAATATATAAAGGTTAAAAGAGAGTTGAGGGTAGATATAGGACCAATAGAAAATGATGCTGGAGATATTGTAATGAGACATGCAGAGATGGCAGAGGAACTGAATGTGTATTCAACATCACTCTTCACAGTAGAAGCCATCTGCAGTATACCAGACATTCAATAGTGTCAAGGAAGTGAAGTATGTGCAGTGAAAATTATAATTGAGAATGTGCTCAGGAAACTTACTGGTCTGAGGCTGGATAAATCTCATGGACCTGATGGAATGAACCCTCGGGTTCTGAAGGAAGTAGCTGGAGAAATTGTGGAGGCATTAACAATAATCTTTCAAGAATCGATAAATTCTGGCATTGTACCGGACAACTGGAAAATTGCAAATGTTACTCCACTATTTAAGAAGGGTGGGAAGTAGCAGAAAGGAAACTATAGACCTGTTAGCCTGACATCAGTGATTGGGAAGTTATTGGAATTGATTGTTAGGGAAGAGACTACAAAATACCTGGAGGCACATGACAAAATAGACCAAAGCCAACATGTTTTCCTGAAAAGAAAATCCTGACTAACCTACTGAAATTTTTTTTAGGAAATTACAAGCCTGGTCGACAAAGAAGACACGGTAGACGTGGTGTACTTGGATTTTCAGAACATCTTTGACAAGGTGCCGCACATGAGGCTGCTTAGCAAGATAAGCGGCCATGGAATTACAGGGGAGTTACTAGCGTGGATGCAGCATTGGCTGACTGGTAGAAAATAGAGATTGGGAATAAAGGGATCCTATTCTGGCTGGCTGACAGTGTTGGGACTACTATTTTTTACAATGTATGTCAATGATTTGAACTATGTGATTAATGGATTTGCAACTAAATTTGCTGCTGATACAAAGATAGGTGGAGGAGCAGGTAGTGTTGAGGAAACAGGGAGCCTGCAGAGAGTTTTAGATAGTTTAGGTGAATGGGTAAAGAAGTTGCAAATGAAATACAAAGTTGGAAAGTGTATGATCATGCACTTTGGTTGAAGAAATAAACAGGCAGTCTATTATTTAGATGGGGAGAGAATTCAAAATGCAGAGATGCAAAGGGACTTGGGTATCCTTATGCAGGATAATCTAAAGGCTAACCTCCAGTTTGAGTTGGTGGTGAAGATGGTGAACATAATGTTGGCATTCATTTCTGGAGGTATAGAATATAAGAACAGGGATGTGATGTTGAGGCTCTGTAAGGCACTAGTGAGACCACATTTGGAGTATTGTGTGCTGTTTTGGGCTCCTTATTTTAGAAAGGATATACTGACATTGAAGAGGGTTCAGAGAAGAATCATGAGAATCATTCCAGGAATGAAAGGGTTGCAGTATGAGAAATATCTGGCAGCTCTTGGGCTGTATTCCCTGGAGTTCTGGAGAATGAGGGGGGATCTCATAGAAACATTCCGAATGTTAAAAGTCCTGAACAGATTAGATATGGCAAAATTATTTCCCATGGTAGGGGAGTCTAGGACAAGAGGGTACAACTTGCGGCTGTGGAGGCAAAGTCATTGGGTGCATTTAAGGCAGAGATAGATAGATTCATGATTAGCCAGGGTGTCAAAGGGTATGGGGAGAAGGCAGGGGAGTGGGGATGACTGGAAGAATTGGATCAGCCCATGACTGAATGGCAGAGCAGACTCAATGGACTGAATGGCCTACTTCTGCTCTTATATCTTGTGGCCTTAATACCATGGGCTCTTGTTTAGCAGCCTCATGTGGGTCACCTTGTCAAAGATCTTTTGACAATCCAAGTAAACAACATTCATGGCCAACACAAAATGCTTGAGGAACTCAGCATGCTAGGCAGCATTTATGGAAAAGAGTAAACAGTAAATGTTTCGGGCCAAGACCCTTCATCAGGAATGTCAACTGTTTACTCTTTTCCACAGATGCTGCCTGGCCTGCTGAGCTCTTCCAGCATTTTGTGTGTGTTGCTTCGACTTCCAGCATCTGCAGATTTTCTCGTTTGTGATTGAATATCCATTGACTCTTCTTTGTCTATACTGCCAGTTATTTCCTTAAAGAATTCCAACAGATTTGTCAGGCAAGATTTCCCTTATAAGGAAACCATTCTGACTTTGGCCTATTTCATCATGTACCTCCAAGTACCCCAAAACCTCATTCTTAATAATGGAATCCTAACAAACTGAAGTCAGGATAATTGGCCTACAATTTCCTTACTTTTATCTCCCTTCTTTCTTAAAGGGTGGAGTGACATTTGCAAATTTCTAGTCCTCCGGAAGCATTCCAGAATCTAGTGATTCTTGAAAGTTTGAGTACTCAAGCAAGTTTGAGTTTGTTTTTTTTTAAGCAAATATAGTTTGCAGAAAAGTGAGGAAGGGGAGTGGAGTGAAATATATTTCAGAAATCTTGCTAGTATAGGCAGGAAAGGTCAAATGGCCTCCTGTTATGGCATTTCTATCAACCATCCCATGTTTTCTTGCTTTGCAAAAGGATAATGTCAGAAAACCTGGGTTCCATTTCTTGAAAATCTGTATTACCAGAACTTCCACTTGAGCTCTTCAACAGCTATATCTTCCTGACTTTAGCCAAAGAAGTATCAATTACCAAAGATACCCAATGTACTCTACATGTACATTAGAGCCATCAAATTTTAAACTTGATTTAGGTTGTATTCAATTCCCTTCATTTATTCAGATGGAACAGTGGTGTTGTGGGTAACACACCTGCCTCTCAACTCCCATGACTTGGTTTGATTCTGACAATTTGCACTATTTCCATATGTTTTCTGGCTTGCCCTGTGCCCAGTGCTCTGGTTTTCTCCTACATCTCAATATCATTCTGTTAGGTGGGTTTGATAGTGACTGTAAATTCCTAGGTGGGTGGTAGGAGAATCAGAGAGTAGATGATAAGCATGTGAGACAAGATAGGGAAATAATTATGGGACTGTGATTAATGAAAATGCTCTGAAATCATCATAGACTAGTTGGGCTGAATAGCCACCTATATCAATAGAAACATACGTAACAAATAATAATATTTCCATGCTGCTACTTTGATGTAGTCTTTTTAATTGTATTTTTTGTTCCTCAATCCCTTCCCTCCTTCCTGTGTGTGCTGAATCATCCTGGTGTACATTTCCTCAGGTCATCTGCACAGCTTCGTTAAGCCTGAGACAAGACTGAGGTACTTGGCAGTCACAGGGAGCCCATAGGGTTGCATGAAACCAAGCCAATTCTTAGCCTTAATCAATGTTCACTCTTTCCACCAGGGGGCACTGGATGTCAAGTTAGTGTTTTTATTTTTAAAATGACTGAAAATGTTTGAAGAGCTCGATTGTGAGCAGAGCCGGTTTACCATTTCCGATGGTTGTTCAAAGTGGGCCCTAGTTTCTAAAACTAACTCTGAAATTGATCAACATACCACCAATCCTCTTGACATGGTCAGATATAAGACTATATTGGATGGAATGTAGTAAATAAAAATTTCCAATCATATTTTCTGAAATAAAAATAGAGTCAGAGGTTGCCCTTTTCATTCCTTGCACTGTTATGTTCATATCTCTGCGGCAAATTCCTAAAAACACTGTGCACTTTCTTACATCCAAAATTGATCAATGCTTATCTTGAATATATTCAAGGGCTGAGCATTCTTAATCTTCTTGAGTAGAACATTTCAAAGTTCTGTAGTCATGGGTGAAGAAATATCTTCTTGAATGAATAAATTCTTATTTTGTGACTGTGAACTGTGGTATGAGATCTTACAGGAAAGATAAATATCAATCCTACTACAACTTTGCCAAGGAGAATTTAATATTATTCGATATGATCATCAACGTGTTTAATCTTTTCCATATTCAATGTCTTCCTGTTCTCTTAAATGCCAGAAAATGTAAAGCTAATTGGCTTATAATCTCACCTCCTCAGCAATTTGAAGAATACTTTCTGCATGTCCTTTATCACAAATATGTCACTGAGGAATATGCCATTCAGCCCATCTAGTCTGCCCCATCGCTCAGTATGAAATATAAACAATCTGCTATCTGTTCTAGGTTTCAACTTCTCTTCTAAACCAATTCTGTGATCCTTGAAAATCTATTGCCTTCCTCTATAAATATCCTTAGTGATCTTACTTCCGTACCCTTATGATAGAGGATCCAAAGATTCATCATATGAGAAGTTCATCTACACTTCAGTTTTAAAAGTTCACACTTAGTCTTTCATCTAGGAAGACCACACTTGTACTCAATATTCTAGAAGTGATCTCACCTGGGCTCTCTTTATATACAGTAAGATGTTTTTACTCTTGAGCTCACACTATTTCACAATAAAGAAGACCATACCTTTTGCCTGATTGCTGGGCTTGCACATTAACTTGCCGTGATTTCTGTACAAGGATACCCATATCTCTCTGAACATTATCATTTTTCTATCTCTCAGCATTTAAAAATAAATTAACTTATCTATTTTGTTTTACCAAACTGGGTGACCCCACATTTTTCCGCATTATTTTCCAACTGCTGTGTTTTCCATCTGCTAGATTCATGGAATCTAGCCTGCCTCCACGAAGCTCGCAGGACCACTCAGCTTTGAACCATCATCATATTTGGATAGATGCCACTTGATCTCTGTATCCACATATACTGTATATTATTGGTTTTGAAGCCCATTGAACAACGTGGTGCACATTAGTCACAGATTTTCAGCCTTAAAACGGCATACTTATTCCTATAGTTTTCCGTCCATTAAGAAATTATTCACCACACCTCCAATAATACTTCTAATTGCATGTCATTTAACTTTAACAACCTCTTGTGTGGTATCCTATCAAAATAAACTACACCCACTGGTTCCTACTTATCACAAAAATATACAAAACATTAAAATAATGTATTAAAAATCTTTTAAAAAGCATTAGTATTAATCAAAATTAAGTAAAACTTTCTTACACTAGCTTTGCACAGTTTGCACAACATGTGCCAGTCATGAATGGCATAAAGTTAAGGAGCCAGAGGGTGGTATAAGGGAGGCTGATGGGCCAGTATCTTACTCAGTTCTGACTTTTGCATTGAATGCTGTGGCCTGTTGGCAAAATATATGACTTGAGCCATTAATTGATCTTCAAAATGCAGCAGAAGAAAGCACACACATAATTGAACAATGGACTCACCAATAGTATTTCCAGAACTGTCAGCAAAGACCTTGAGGGCTGTTAGAAATAAATCTATCAAGGATCCCCAAAATATCCCAGAAAGCAGAATCAGAATCGGATTTAATATCACTAGCATATGTCATAAAATGTATTGTTTTGCAGCAGCAGTACATTGCAATGCATAACAATAAAAACAATAAATATGTAGGAAAAAAATCAATTAAATAAATAGTTCAAAATGAGAGGAAAAATAGTGAAGTAGTGTTGATGTCCATTCAGAAATCTGATGGTGGAGAAAAGGAAGTTGTTCTTGAAACTTTGAGTGTGTATACCTCCTTCATCATGAGGCAGTAAGAAGAGGAAATGTCCTGGGTGATGGGAGTCCTTAATGATGGATGCCGTCTCTTTGAGGCATTGCCTTTTGAAGGTGTTCCAGTTCTTGTAGAACAACACTAGTCATGGATTTTCAACCATAGTAATTCTCAGTAACCACTAGCAGTCTTCCATGGGCAAACCAATTCTCAATGCAAACAGCCATCTCAACAAGGATCCCATGCATCTTAATCATCTGGGCAATCCCACAGTGAAGGACATTGTTAGCTGCTTTATTAAGAATCCAAGTAGACAAAATCCACAGCTCTATCTTCATCAGTCACCTTTGTCACCTTCTTGAAAGCTCAATCAAGTTAGTAATACCTGGCTGCACCACACAAAGTCATGCTGACTGTCACTGAAGTTGGAAGACTAGGCAAGTGAACACTCAAGAGACAGAGCCAGATACTTGCTTGCGGAGAAAAGGATTTGAAATAAACAGAATCAGAATCAAAATCAGGTTTATTATCACCGGCATGTGTCATGAGATTTGTTAACTTAGCAGCAGCAGTTCAATGCAATGCATGATAATATAGAAAGAAGAAACAATTAAGTATATATATGCATATGTATATGTGTGTGTAGATTAATTTAAAAAATGCAAAAACAGAAATAATACATAAATTTAAAAAATGAGGTATTGTTCATGGGTTCAATGTCCAGTTATGGCAGAGGAGAAAAGCTGTTTCTGAATTGCTGACTATGTGACTTCAGGCTTCTGTACCTCCTTCCTGATTATAACAATGAAAAGAGTGCATGCCCTGGGCGATGGGGGTCCTTAATAATACAAGAGATTAAACTACAGTATGACTGCCAAATTGTTTTCTCTACAAGGTGGTAATTGGCCAATGATGTACAGCTGATGATTATAAATTGAAATACATTTTTAAATGCCTGTTTTTACACTACTTATGTTAATTTAGCTATTTAATATATAAATATGTACTTACAGTAATTCAGTGTTTTTCTATATTTATCAGGCATTGTACTGCTACTGCAAAGTGAACAAATTTCATGACATATGCCAGTGATATTAACGCTGATTCTCATTATACTTCAGAATCATAGTACTGAATTCTACTAGATGGACCTAGGTAAGCATTTAAATTCAAGTGATTTCAAATGTTTGTTCGAAGTCCAACCAGCTGGCGGTAAATTGCTGAGTAGTTTCTAAATTTCATCATATTGTCTTTGTATCAAATATCTGGGGTGATAGCTTCTATTTATTCCTTATTGTATGAATGAGTATGGAGTGAGATAGGACAGGCTTAACACAGCCCCTTGATCACCAGGACCGATTACATACCAACACTCAATCTGGTAAGATCTCATACCAAATCGTAAATTACATTTAAGGAAGCTACAAAAGTTTAGGAAATGAAAAAGAACATGGCGTTAACAAAGATAAGGGAAGACGTAGCTGGATATCAGATCTATGTTTAATCTCTCCATCTATCAATATGACTAGCAATAATAAAAACAAAATTACCATTTAAAACAATATGGAGTTTGCCATCACAGTCTAGTTTGTTGTTAATGACATCTGTCTTGATGATATTTCACTTAACAATTTAGGAAAACAATTTGTGAGAAGGCTAATAGACAGGTGGAAGTGTATTATCTTTCATTTTTTATCACCTAAATCCCATTCATTGTGACAAGCCAGTTGTAAGTTATGTTTCATTTCCAACAAGTGATTCATCAAATTTTAAATTGAATCTATATTTCCCTGATCCCTCATTCAAAACGCAGCTGGTTCATTCGAAATGAAAATTGGTGTTCTCCAATTTAGGACCAGGGATTCTAGCAAAATCGCATCTCCCATTCGCACTCAATAATTTTCATCCTATGAGGGAGGTCTGGTTATCATGCTGACCACTTTTCTGATGAGAAATTATATCATTAACAAATTACAAAGCAACACACACAAAATGCTGGAGGAACCCAGCAGGTCAGGAACCATCTAACGGAAATTAATACACAGTTGATGTTCTGGGCTAAGACCCTTCTTCAGGAGTGAGAAGGAAGGGGGAAGATGCCAGTATGAAAAGATGGGGGGGCGGGGGGGAGACAAAAGACGCTAGCTGGAAGGTGATAGGTGAAACCAGGTGGATGGGAAAGGTCAAGGGCTGGAGAAGAAGGAAGTTACAGCACAACACAAAGGAGTTGTATATTTTTATAAGCTGCTGTGTAGGTTGGGATACACTTCATGCATTCAGAGGTCCAACTTAGTAATCTTGTGTTTTAGCCAAATGAATCAAGGGCAAACAGATTTCCCAAAATTAGGAACTATCAGAATGAAACACCTCTGAGTGACTTCAGAGGGCCTTGTTGCTCTGAGAATTGATTTATTTTTTACCCTACAATATCTCCCTTTCTCAGACACCCAGCCAAGTCTGGGAAATGATAATTTGTTCTCTAAGATCTCTTCATTTTTCCAAGCAAGTGAAAGACAGCAATGACTGGTGATTATTGTAAAAGTTTAAAATAGCTTTTCTGAAATAAAACACAGAATTATTTGAGAAATCAATAATTTAAATATCAATATTAAGCAATACCTGGAAGATTGTACAATTAAAACGTTGATAAGCTGAGATAGTTCATGATACAATTTATTACAGGAAAATGGTTCATTTTGTAGTGCCAAACCCATGAAGCAATATTTCTTACTTGTGACAGATTATGAAAGAACATTTATTATGTAATGTGAATAAATTAACTGCAGAGAAAATCTTCTTTTTGAAAAGAATAGCTAACATTTATACAATATTTTCATGATCCTCAGATGTCTCAAAACATTTTACAATGCCTTGGAAGTGTTGTAATGTCAGAAATTTGACAGGGAGCTTGTTCAGAGGCAGATCCTTAAAGAAATACAAGAATGACCAGGTGATCTACCTTTAGAGCTATACTATTGACTATGGTAACATAATTGTTGAACCACTGGACTAGCAGTCAGAGGCCCAGAACACTGAAAGAGAGTTCAAAGGCTTAGTGGTGCCAAGGCAACAAACTCACTCAATATCGGCAAGACTAAAGAACTGACTATTGACATGAGCCAGTCTTCATTGAGAGGCTGAGAGGGATAGCAACTTTAAAATCCTTGGTGTTACCATTTCAGAGAACTTGTCCTGGCCCCAGTACTTAAGTGCAATTATGAAGAAAGCAAGGCAGCACTCCTACTTCCTTAGAAGTTTGCAAAGATTCGGCAGAACATCTAAAATTTGACAAATTTCGATAGATGTGCGGTGGAGAGCATATGGACTGGTTACATCATGGCTGTGAAGGAGTCACTAATGCCCTTGAATGGAAAATCCTACAAAAAGTAGTCTATACAGACCAGTACATCATGGGTAAAACCTTCTCAACGACTGAGCACATCTACACGGAACGCTTTCACAAGAGAGTAGCATCCATCATCAAGGACTCCACCACCTAGGTCATACTCTCTTCTCGTACAAGAGTCTCAGGACCCACACCACTGGTTCAGGAGTAGCTATTAACCCTCTACTATCAGGCTCTTGAATCAGTCTAGAGAGCTTCACTCAATTTTTCTCACCCCATCGCTGAACTGTAGCCATAACCTATGGACTCACTTTCAAGGTCTCTTCATCTCATGTTCTCAGTATGTATTGTTTATTTATTTTTTCGTTTTATTTTTTTCAGTTTGTTGTCTTTTGCACACTGGTCGCTTGTCGATCCTATTGGGTGCAGCTTTTCATTGATATAGAACCATAGAACATTACAGCAGAGAAACAGGCCTTTTGGCCCTTCTTGGCTGTGCCAAACCATTTTTCTGCCTAGTCTCACTGACCTGCATCTGGAGCATATCCCTCCATACACCCCTCATCCATGTACCTGTCCAAGTTAGTCTTAAATGTTAAAAGTGAGCCCGCATTTACCACTTCATCTGGCAGCTCATTCCATACTCTCAGCACTTTCTGTGTGAAGAAGCCCCCCCCAATGTCCCCTTTAAACTTTCCCCCCTTCACCCTTAACCCATGTCCTCTGTTTTTTTTTCTCCCCTAGCCTCAGTGGAAAAAGCCTGTTTGCATTCATTCTATCTATTATATTGTTTCTTGGATTCACTGAGTATGCCCACAAGAAACAGATCTCAGAATTGTATATGGTAACACTTATGTACTTCGATAATGAATTTAATAAGTAGGGAATTTAAATTCAAGTAATTAAATAAACACAAATTTAAAAATAAACTTGTTTCAACAGTGAGCATGAAACTACCTGAATGTCATAAAACCACTTTGATTCATGAATGTCCTTCAGGGAATCTTACATTGCATGGCCTATTTTTGACTCCAGATCTACCAAACTCTTTGATTTGTAACTCTCTCCTCTACTTTGTGTGGGCTGGATGAGCAAACAGTCTAGTTGTTGCCAATGGCATCCACATACATTGAATGATTAAACAATAAAAAGTATATATTGTGCAGAATACAAGGAGAACCCTTTTGTTCTTCTTCCAGCTAGCTACAGTCAGGCACCCTCAAGACTCTGGTCATGCTGACAAAGCAGATTTTACAGACTACTGGATTTTACTCCTATTAATAGACCAACATTTTTTTTGGTTTACTTTTCTTTCAGACACATTTTAATAAATTAGTATTTTCCAAAACACCAGGCGATTTTAAAGGGGGTTTGGAAAACAGAACCACAGTAACTTTAAAGAGAACTCAGGAAAGTGAGTCCCAATGAGTTGAATAGGAGTGCAGCAATGCAGCCTGAGTGAATTTAAAGGGAGCTTGAGAATGTGATCCTGCTGACTTTAAAAGGAGTGCATGACTAGCCTCAGTGAACTGGAAGGGACAGTACTGGGTGAGCACAATGCCAAACCATCAGGATTTCCAAACGATCAGATACAAAATTACTAGGATTTTACTACTAATGGCATCAAACCTGAGATTACAGATGATGGGAGTGATATACCATCTCGTCTCATGTATATCAGTTTCTTGAGTGTAGAGCACTCAATACTGAAATATCAGTATACATTTTTGGTCAATGGGATTAAAATCTTTAAACATACCAATAGATCAAATTTCCCCTTTGTAACCACGTGGGATTCTTCCAGGTCCAATAGCTCCCTCCCAAGAATCATAAAGCTATGGGTTGTTAGTTTAATTGACTTTGTAAGTTGCTCCTAATACAGGTGCATGTTAAAAAGAACAGATTACAGTAAAATAAACAGCAGTCAGGAGAATGAGACTGTCCTGCAGCTGAATGGGTCTCTTCTTAAGTCACAAGGAAATAAAACACTTATAATTATAATTTGGCATCTTAGAATTACTATGGCAAAAAATAGGTTATGAATCCATTAATGCATTCAGTCAGCATTTAAATAAATTGTTAAGTTTTTGAACTCTGTTTCTGTTATACAAAATAATAATGATATCAACACTCATTCTGGCATCACCAGCTTTTCCCCTGTTGAAGTGAATTCCTTGCAGGCTTCTTCCCATCATCCATCATTGTAGCCACATGTTATATGCAGAATGGGATGTTGTGTAGAAATAACCATTATGACTTGACACAGAAAATTAGGAGAAATACAAGGGGTGATTGATAAGTTTGTGGCCTAAGGTAGAAGAACTCAATTTTAGAAAACCTAGCACATTTATTTTTCAACATAGTCCCCTCCTACATGTACACACTTAGTCCAGCGGTCGTGGGGCATACGGATCCCTTCTTTGTAGAAGTGGTCCACAGCAGAGGTGATTGATAAGTTTGTGGCCTAATGTAGAAGGAGATGAGTTATACAGCTCTCTTTACATGCACATGCAGATCAACTCTTTAAGTGATTATGCAGAAAGTTTGAAGTTAATAACTCATCAGTTAGTAACTCATCGGGGTGATTGATAGTTTTTCTCCTAGGGTAGAAGGAGATGTGTTATTAACTTCAAACGTTCTGCATAATCACTCAAAGAGTTGACCTGCATTTGCATGTAACGAGAGCTGTATAACTCATGTCCTTCCACCTGAGGTCACGAACTTATCAATCACCCATCTGTGGACACTTTCTAGAGGACCACGATTCATATCCTCCACGACCGCTGGACTACGTATGTAAATGTAGGAGGGGATTATGTTGAAAAATAAATGTGCCAAGTTTTCTAAAATTGACTCCTTCTACCTTAGGCCATGAACTTATCCATCACCCCTCGTATATAATCAGGGAAATAAATCACGAACTATGGAATGACAATGTTCAGAACAAAGTATATTATCAAGTTCCAGATATATTCTCAAAGTACTCTGTGTGCCTTTTACAGAGGAGATCGGCTGCAAAATTTCTCTTGTTAAGTTGTTTAGTAACTAATAGGCCACATTCAAATTGGCCTGCATTTTGTGTTCACTTCCTGCATGATTCATCGTGGCTCCATTATCCTTTTTCAACCCAGTAGTTCTAAATGATCTCCATGCCTTGCCACTAGATCCTTCTGGAAAAGCATCCCTGTCAAAGAGTGGAGCTGAGTTCTCAGGTAAGAGAGTTCTAGATCTGTCCCCACATCATCTGATGATCTTGTGAGGGCTCATGGAGTTAAAGGTGTTTCAACAAGTCCAATAATTGCAGACATGTAGAAACAGTTGAGTTAGACCATTGAGTACATCTACATGAAATGCTGTGATAAGTATCCATTATCAGAGATCCCCATCACTCAGGTCATGCGGTCATGCTCTCTTCTCGCTGCTGCCATTGGGTAGAAGATACAAGAGCCTCAGACACACCACCGGGTTCAAGGACAGTTGCTACCCCTCTTCCATCAGGCTCTTGAATAAAAGGGGATAACTACACACATTTGCCCCATCATTGAAATGCTTCCACAACCAATGATCTCACTTTAAGGATTCATATCTCATCTCATGTTCTCATTATTCATCGCTATCTATTTATGTTTGCATTTGCACAGTTTGTTGGCTTCTCCACTCTGGTTGATCTTTCATTAATCCTGTTATAGTTATACATTTATAGACTTGCTGAGTATGCCAAAGGGAAATGAATCTCAAGGTTGTATATGGTGACATAAATGTACTTCGATAATAAAATTTACTTTGTACATTGAACTTTAATTCTTAAAAGAGGCACATTTTTAAATGATTTAAAAAGTCTTTATATGCTTTATAAATTATTCCAGGCATAAGTTAATTTAAAGTATAAATGTTATTTAAAACAAAGGGGGAAGAACTTTTTAAAAATTGCCATTTATTTGACTAGACTTCTGAAAATTTGATTGGGCAGTTTCTGAGGCTTCCATCTGCTCTTAAGACACAAAAAAATTCTCTATTTGAGCAGTTCATAGAGGCAAACAGCCCTTCTGGCCCAAATGGCCCATGCTGACCAAGCTGGTTAAAACCAGAAAATGCTAGAAACATCAGCAGGTCAAGCAGAATGGAAAGATGAATGGAATTAGTGCTTCAGATTTGACATCCTTCATCAGAATTGTTCTAATAAAGGCTCCTCAATCTGAAGCATTAACCCAGAATCATAAGCAGAATCCAGTTAATATCTCTGGCACAAGTCAGGATATTTATTCAATACGTGGCAGCAGTAGGTTGCAATACATAAAAAAAACCCTTAAATTACAGTAAATATATATATTTTTAATTTATTTTTTAAAGTTAGTTGAAATAAGTATTCAAGAGAGAAAAAAAGTAGTGAGATGGTGTTCATGGGCTCAATGTCCATTCAGGAGGTGAAGAAGCTGTTCCAGAATTGTTCCAGTACTTCCTCCCTGATGAGAAGGATCCTGGGTGATGGGGGTCTTCAATGATGGATGCTGCCTTTTTGAGGCATTGCTGTCTGTCTAAACACAAAATACTCTGCCCGAAACATTGACTGTTCGTCTCCACGGATGCTGCCCGACCTGCTAAGTTCCTTCAGCATGTTGTGCATGTTGCTGTCTGTCTAAACTATCTATCCCTCTCATAATCTTATAAACCTCTACCACTCCAGTGAAAACAACCCAAATTTGTCCAACTTCACATTGTAGCAAATGTCCTGAAACCCAGGTAGCATTCTGGTAAGCCTCTCTGGCATTCTCAGAAGTAGAAACTGCTTAATCTGTAGGTAACTAAGTACTCTCATTTTCAAACTAATGAATATCAATATTTTACTGCAAATAAATTTTGAAATTTGATACATTATTTAGAGATTCACATTGGACCTAAAGAGCATGATAGAATAAAAATATCCCTGAAAAATGGGGAAGCAAATATTCAGATTAGCAACAAAGCAATTAAAAAAGTTAATAAAATTACATAGAACATAGAAAACCTACAGCACAATACAGGCCTTTCTTTTACAACAACGGATTCGGCAGTGCAGTAGATTTGGCAATTGCACTCGTGAATATGCATGCGTCAGCTAATTATTACTTATTGTGATAGTGCTTAACTCCATTCATTCCGTCATAGTGTTTGTTGAAACTCGAACCCAGGACATGAGCAAAACAATACTTTGCTGCCTGCTTGCATTCGGCCTGAGAAATTGGACTGTGAAGTCAATTGACACTGAAGACTAGTGGTATTCGTTTTATATTCAGTTGTTCTTTTCAGCCACAGTGTAGGCTTCGTTTTCCATTTGAGAGTTTTAGTTAACGGCCCTGTTTGGCCCAGCATTTATTATTTTCTTTTCCCTTTAACACTGTTCGCATTAAAGTCTGTGAATTATCAAGTCACTTCAGTGTCTCTCACTCCGCCCTTAGGCCATATCCACACCCGGTGACACTTTCGGCCCACAATGCTGTTCCGAACTCATACTGACTTCAGAAATTACCTAGGGTTACCTATAGCCCTCAATTTTTCTAAGCTCCATACACCTATTCAGGAGTTTCTTAAAATACCCTATCGTATCCGCCGCCACCACCGTCACCAGCAGCCCGTTCCACACACTGACCACTCTCTGCATAAAAAACTTACCCCTGACATCTCCTCTGTACCTACTTCCAAACACCTTAAAGCTGTGCCCTTTTGTGTTAGCCATTTCAGCCCTGGGAAAAAGTCTCTGACTATCCACATGATCAATGTCTTTCATCATCTTATACACCTCTGTCAGATCACCTCTCATCCTTCGTCACTCCAATGAGAAAAGGTTGAGTTCACTCAACCTAATCTCATAAAGCATGCTCCCCAATCCAGTCAACATCCTTGTAAATCTCCTCTGCACCCTTTCTATAGTTTCCACATCCTTCCTATAGTAAGATGACCAAAACCGAGCACAGTTCTCCAAGTGCCCAGGGTCCCACATAGCTGTAACATTACCCCTCGGCTCTTAAACTCAATCCCATGGTTGATGAAGGCCAATGCACCATATGCCTTCTTAACCATACAGTCAACCTGCACAGCAGCTTTGAATGTCCTTCACACTGCCAAGTGTCTTTCCATTAATACTATGTTCTGCTGTCATATTTGTCCTACCAAAATGAACCACCTCACACTTATTTGGGTTGAACTCCATCTGCCACTTCTCAGCCCAGTTTTGCATCCTATCAATATCCCGCTGTAACATCTAACAGTCCTCTACCCTATCCACAACACCCCCAACCTTTGTGTCATCAGAAAATTTACTAACTCAACTTTCCAGTTCCTCATCTAGGTCATTTATAAAGATCACTAAGAGAAGGGGTCCCAGAACAGATCCCTGAGGCACACCACTGGTCACCGACCTCCATGCAGAATATGACCAGTCTACAACTACTCTTGGCCTTCTGTGAGTAATTCAATTCTAGATCCACAAAGCAAGGTCCTCTTGGATCCCATGACTCCTTACTTTCTCAACAAGGCTTGTATTGGGTACCTTATCAAATGCATTGCTTGTCAGAAACAAGCCACGCTCCCGAATAATGGCTTCAAGACAAATTCAAGGAAACAAAGTTTATTAACAGTTCTGCAGAGCTGGGTGCCTTCAGAGAAGGGAACCCTGAACCTTACAGGGCAGCAGGTTTTATCCTTCTTCCTTACCCTTCCCCTCCCCGACTCGGGAGGTACACAGTCTTAGACTCAGTGTTTTCCCATTCCATATTTGGAGTTGTTTTTTACACATTTCTGTAAAACAATAGTCCATACCTCAGGACTTCAATGATTACAATCTTCGCATATCTGCTTATCAGACATAATTAAATCACATTTGTTTACTGACTTTAACCCAGACATAATTAAATCACATTTGTTTTCTGCACTGACTTTTAACCTCGCACATCTTAATTTACTTCAACTCTCACATTGCTGAAATCCATATACACTACATCTACTCCTCTACCTTCATCAATGTGTTAAGTCACATCCTCAAAAAAATTCAATAAGGCTCGTAAGGCACAACCTGACTTGCTATTCCTAATCATATTATGCCTCTCCAAATGTTCATAAATCCTGCCTCTCAGGATCTTCTCCATCAGCTTAGCAACCACTGAAGTAAGTCTCAATGATCTATAACTCCTGCGATCAAGATCTCATGACCATGATTGCTCTTGGCAAATGTTTCTACTTACGTGGCTTGCCCTTGCCTTCTGAGAAGTATCTTTACAACACAGATGACCCCTGTCATTATCAATACTGATCAGAGATTGTCTGTCTGGAATCAATGGTTACATAGCTTGTGATACGTGCCAGCTTCTTACACAACCATCTATCACCTTCTCCTCTAGCTTCATGTGACCCTGATCGGGTGGCTTAGCAGGTGCTACACCCTGCCCAATTGTGACCTGCAGGCTAGCGGAGGGAAGGAGTGCATTACACCGCCTTTAGTAGAGATGTATCTACCCCCTGCCACCTTTATACATGCTTAAAATATAAAAATAGACATTGCAATCCTACTGTTTTTATGTGTTGTTGATGGGTAAGGAACCCTGGCAAAAGTATATTTATTGTTCATCTCCAACAAACCTAAATGGTAGTAGGACTCCCATGAATTCATCCTTGAAACAATGTTATTAAATAGACACGTCCCAGCAATCAAGACAGAGTAACTTTCAATGTCTCCATTTATAGAACTTTAGTAATAGAATTTTAAAAAAAACTCTTAAAACATTATTGTTAGGATTGCAAGGAACAAAGGTAATGTGTTATCTTTAGTTGCATATTGTAAATTTGAACAAAGCATTTGCCTGGTGCTTGTAGTTTCACAGCCAGCATGTTTCTCTTCCATATTTCTGTGAGTAAAATTATCCAAGCAGAATGGTTTGGTTTAATTACCCATCATTTGTAGAAGAGTTATTCAATTTATGAACTTCATGTAAGTCAGGTGTTCCATAATGCAATCCACGAATCTGTGTGTTGGGTTAACTTTATGGTGAACAATTCATTCATTATTTTGGGTGTACTCTACCATTTTCTGCTGAGCTACTTTTAAGCCTAACTATTCAGGGATTTCGTATAAGATTGCATTCCTTCTTGCTTTTCAAGTGAAGAGGATTACGCAATGCACTCTACCAGCCAGTTCATAGAATAAGGTATCTTCATTATGATCTGAAGTGCTCAGTAATAGCAATTTAAGTGTTAGATAGGAAAAGGTATATGTTTTTCAACAGGAGTCATTGATTGCAATATGTGCAGATGCAACAGAAGTATTCCTACTGCATTCCGGCAAAGAGCTTTAACAATCCAGTCTCTATAAAAGAGAGCAGAGTAGTCATTGTGGAAACACTTGTTGTCAGAGTAGTCTAGGCAGACTACTCTAGAGGTAGTCTAGTAAGACTTCGGCTCAACAAGGCCTCGGTGAGAACAGGTGGAGCAAAGGTAGGTAGGTAAGTTCATTCCTTATTTTTCATTTATTTTATCTTATTTAAGTCTGGAGAGAATAGGGGGTATGTCTATGGAGCCGGTGTTCTGCCCTGGGTGTCAGATGTGGGATTAACAGGAGACTCCCAGCCTCCCTGATGGCCAAATCTGCAGCAGGTGCATAAAGATGCAGTTCCTTAGAGACCGAGTTAGTAACTGGAGCTGCAGCTCAATGACACAGGAAGCCCAAAAACACAGTGGTCGAAACATAGAAACATAGAAAACCTACAGCACAATACAGGCCCTTTGGCCCACAAAGCTGTGCTGAACATGTCCTTACCTTAGAAATTACCTAGAGTTACCATAGCTCTCTATTTTTCTGAGCTCCATGTACCTGTCCAGGAGTCTCTTAAAAGACCCTACTGTACCTGCCTCCACCACTATGCTGGCTGCCCATTCCATGCACTCACCACTCTCTGTGAAAAAAACTTAACCCTGACAATTCCTCTGTACCTACTTCCAGGCACCTTAAAATGATGCCCTCTCGTGCTAGCCATTTCAGCCCTGGAAAAAGTCTCTGACTATCCACACAATCAATACCTCTCATCATCTTGTACACCTCTATCAGGTCACCTCTCATCCTCTGGCACTCCAAGGAGAAAAGGCTGAGTTCATTCAACCTAAATTCATAAGGTATGCTCCCCAATCCAGGCAGCATCCTTGTAAATCTCCTCTGCAATTTTCTATGGTTTCTACATCCTTCCTGTAATGAGGCGACCAGAACTGAGCACAGTACTCCAAGTGGGGTCTGACCAGAGTCCTATATAGCTGCAACATTACCTCTCAGCTCCTAAATTCAATCCCATGGTTGATGAAGGTCAAAGCACAGTTTGCTTTCTTAACCACAGAGTCAACCTGCGCAGCAGCTTTGAGTGTCCTATGGACTCCGACCTCCCTCTCATCCTCCACACTGCCAAGAGTCTTACCATTAATACTATATTCTGCCATCATACTTGACCTATCAAACTGAACCACATCACAATTAACTGGACTGAACTTCATCTGCCACTTCTCAGCCCAGTTTTGCATCCTATTGATGTCCCACTGTAACCTTTCTCAGCCCTCCACACTCCCCCAACCGTTGTGTCATCAGAAAATTTACTAACCCATCCCTCCACTTCCTCATCCAGGTCATTTATAAAAATCACAAAGATACAGGGATGTAGTTACCCCAAGGCTACAGGAGACAGAAAAGTGAGTGAATATCAGGAGAGAGAAGGGAAAACATCAGATAGTGGGGAGTATCCCTGTGACCATACCTTCAACAATAAAAAATACTCCATTTTGACTACTGTTGGGGGTGGGGGAATGACCTACCTGGGGGAAGCAACAGCAGCCATGCCTGTGTCACTGAGTCTGACTATGTAGCCCAGAAGGTTATTGAACTGAAGCGGATGGTAGCAGTAATAAGGGACTCTATAGACAGAGGGGCAAACAGGTGATTCTGTGGATGTGCAAAGGAAACAGATATGGTAGCTTGCCTCCCAGATGCCAGGATCTGTGATGTTTCTGAATGTATCCACAATATCCTGGGAAGGGAGGGTGAGCAGCTAGAAGTTGGGGTACATATTGGTACCAAAGACATAGGTACAAAAAGGGAGGAGGTCCTGGAAGAAGAATACAGGGAGTTAGGTAGGAAGCTGAGAAGCAGGACCTCAAGGGTAGTAATCTTGGAATTACTGCCTGCGCCACGTGACAATGACCATACGAATAAATAAGGTGGCAGATAAATACATGACTGAAGAATTGGAGCAGGAGGAAGGAATTAAGATTTCTGAATAATTGGGACCTCCTCTGGGGCAGGTGAGACCTGTACAAAGGGGATAGGTTGCACTTGAACCTGAGGGGGACGAATATTCTTGTGGACAGGTTTACTTGAGCTGGTGGGAGTGGTTTAAACTAATATGGCAGGGGGATGGGAACCAGTCTGATAGAGCTGAGGATGAGCCAGCAGGTTTACAAGTAGATGAGGGATGTAACATGAATGTAAGGAAGGACAAGCCAATGACTGGGTACAAATGCAGAGAGAGCAAAGAGTTAGATTGCACCACAAAGGCAAAATTCAAAACGGTAACGAATGCAGGACTGAAAGTCTTGTATTTAAAGCAAGTAGCATTCAGAATAATGTGGACAACCTCGTGATACAATTAGAGATTGGTCAGTATAATGTTGTGGGCATCATAGAATCGTGGCTGGAAGAAGGCCAGAGTTGGGGGATTAACATCAAAGGATATACTTTCTATCAAAAGGACATGCAGGAAGGCGGTGGTGTGGCTCTGTTGGTAAGAGATAGAATTACATCTTTAGAAAGTGGTGACATAGGGTCAGAGAATGTTGAACCTTTGTGGGTGGAGTTAAGAAATTGCAAGGGTAAAAAAAGCATTATGGGAATCATATATAGCCCTCCAAATAGTAGCCAAGATGCGGAGCTGAGATTGTAAAAGGAGCTGGAGAAGGCATATAATAAGGGTAATGACGTAGTTGTAATAGGAGACTTCAATATGGAATAGGATTGGGAAAATCAGATTGATGTTGGATCGCAAGAGAGGGAATATGTTAAATTCCTATGAGATGGCTTTTTTAGAGCATCTTGTGCTCAAGCCGACTCAGGGAAAGGCTATTTTATATTGGGTGTTGTGTAATAACCCGATCTTATTCAGAGAGCTTAATGCAAAGGAACACTTAGGAAGCAGTGATCATGATATGATTAAATTCATACTGCAGTTTGAGAGGAGGAACCTAACCACATGTATCTTTATCACAATGGAATAAAGGGAATTACAGAGGCATGAGTGAAGAGCTTGTTCATGTGGATTGGAGGAGGATATTGGTAAGGATGACAGCAGAGCAGGGATAGCTGAATTTTCTGGGAATACTTCACAAGGCACAGGATAGGTATGTCCCACAGAGGAAAAAGTTCTCAAATGGCTGAGGTAGGCAACTGTAGCTGTCAAGCGAAGTTATGGATTGCAAAAAAGCCAAGGAAAGGGATAGGTAGCAGAAGTGAGTGGAAAATTGGATGATTGTGAAGCTTTTAAAATCTAACAAAAGGCAACTATAAAAGCTATAAGGGAAAAGATGAAATATGAGGGTGGACTATCCAATAATAAAAAAGCATGATACTAAAATATTTTTCAGTTATATAGAGAGTACAGGGGAGGTGATATTTGATATTGGACCACTGGAAAATGATGCTGGTGAGGTCATGATGGGGGACAAAGAAATGGCAGATGAACTTAATGGGTACTTTGCATCTGTCTTCACTGTGAAAGACACTAGCAGTGTGCCAGAGGTCTGTGAGTGTCAGGGAGCACGAGTGAGTGTCATTGCTATTACAAAAGAAACAGTGCAAGGCAAACTCAAAGGTCTTAAGGTGGATGAGTCACTTGGACCAGATGGACTACATCCCAGAGCCCCGAAAGAGGTTGCTGAAGAGATAATGCATGCATTGGTCATGATTTCTAGAATCACTTGATCCTGGCATGGTCCTGGAAGGCTGGAAGATTGCACAAGTCAATCCAAACTTTAGGGAGGGAGGAAGGCATAAAAAAGGAAATTATAGGCAAGTTAACCTAACCTCAGTGGTTGGTAAAGTGTTGGAGTCTATTATTAAAGATAATGTTTTGGTGTACTTGGAGACCAATGATAAAATAAGTCAAAGTCAACATGGTTTCTGTAAAGGGAAATATTGTGTGACAAATTTGTTGAAGTTCTACGAGGAAGGGTGGACTAAGGTGAGGCAATGGATGTCATTTACTTGGATTTTCAGAAGGCCTTTGTTAAGGTGTCACAAGGCTGCTTGACAAGATAAAATCCTATGGTGTTACAGGAAAGATATTGGCATGGATAGAGGGATGGCTGACAGGCATAAGACAGTGAGCAGGAATAGGAGGGTGATTTTCTGGTTGGCTGCCAGTGACTAGTGATGTTCCACAGGGGAGAGTATTGGAATCGCAGCTTTTCACATTGTTTGTCAATGATTTTGGATAATGCAATTAATGGCTTTGTAGCAAAGTTTGCAGATGGCACAAAGATAGGTGGAGGGGTAGGTAGTACTGAGGGAGCAATGAGATTGCAGCAGGACTTAGAAAAAATGGAAGAATGGGCAAAAAGTGTTAGATGGAATAGTGTTGGGAAATACATGATAATGCATTTTGATAAAAGGAACAATAGTGCGGACTATTATCTAAATGGGGAGAAGGTTCAAAGATCAGAGGGGCGGGGCAGAGGGACTTAGGAGTCTTCATGCAAGATTACCAGAAGGTTAATTTCCAGGTTGAGGCTGTGATAAAGAAGGCAAATACAATGTTGGTATTTATTTCAAGGGGATTAAACTATAAGCGCAAGGAGATAATGTCGAGCCTTTATAAGACCCTGGTAGTACTGTCAACAGTTATCTCCGAATAGATGTGCTGTCATTGGACAGAGTCCAGAGGAGGTTCACGAGGATGATTCCAGGAATGAAGGGGTTAACATATGAGGAGCGTTTGGCAACTTTGGGCCTGTCCTTACTGGAATTTAGAAGAATGTGTGGGGATCTCATTGAAACCTACCGATCGCTGAACACATTAAATAGGGTGGATGTGGAGAGAATGATTCCTATGGTGGGGGTATCCAGAACTAGAGGGCACAGCCTCAAACTTGAGGGGTGACCTTTTAGAACAGAGGTAAGGAAGAATTTTTTTTTTGCCAGACGGTAGTGAATCTGTGAAATGCTCTGCCATAGACTGCAGTGGAGGCCAATGGGATATTTAAGGCAGAAGTTGATCATTTCCTGATTGGTCAGGGCTTGAAAGGATATCGTGAGAAGGGAGGTATATGGGGTTGAGTGGGATCTGGAATCAGCCATGATGGAATGGTGGAGCAGACTCAATGAGCTGAATGGCCTAAATCAGCTCCTAAGTCTTATTGTCTTATGGTCTTAAATTAAGTTTTGGCATCCACAATCAAGCCCTAAATACAGATTCTAAGGAAACATCTATTGTAAAAGTATTGGAGAAATTTTAACAACCAAAATGTATTTGGAAGTCACATCTTGGAGTTCACTGTTGGCACTGGACAAAAGTTCAAAGTAAATTTTATTATCGAAGTACATACAGTATATGTCACCATAGACAACCCTGTAATTCATTTTCTTGTGGGCATACTCATCAAATCTATAGAATCAATGCAAGACCATCCAACTTTGGTGTTCAAATCAAACTCTGAATTTCCAACATCAGTAATTCCTTGATTTCAAGCCAGGATCTGTTCTTTGCATTTGCATCAGCAACAGAATGGAAGGAAAGCAAGGTAGCAATCAGAAATCAGTAATGGACATAATCTGATAAAATATGTGACTTAAAAAAGAAAGTTGCGAATAAAATGTGGTCAACTCTATTTCCACAAGCTGGACTGACAGCAGAACTCTGTAATTTGGTAAACTCTTTCCAGACCATTTCTTTCCTTGATGTCAGTTCTTTTTCTCCATTAGCAAAGTGAAACCAAGCCTAAGGCTGTTCATATCTTGATGAGTTATGTTTTGCATTCCTTTGCAAATAAATTGCTCACAAAGTAATATACGATGCAGTCCTTAAGGTACCCAATGGCTTTGCGTTAATAAATTCTACTGGCCTCCAGGACGGATTTTTTTTTTTGCTTTGCTTAGCAACCTGAGAGGAGAATTATGACATAAACATATACAGAAACAAGATAGGGAGCATAAACTCTCATGATTCCTTCTCATACAGTGTTATAGCTCATATTTACAATCACATAAAGGTAGTGGAACAAACTATAACCATTAATGATATCGCAACTAATAGAACCATGGTATAAAACAACGATAGTTTCAGCCACTGATGTAATCTGTTCCAATACTTACTGATGAGTAATTGTGTAAATGAGTAAGCTACCAAAACCAAGAAAGATCATTGAGGAGACTTCCCCACAATAATCCAAGAAAAAAATAGTTTTAACAAATGTACATTATGTAGCTTTCAAAATGAGCTGAGTGAAATCTTGATCTGCTTTGTTGTAAATAGCAATTTTTTCCTGTTTAGGCAGATGGACACATCCAACAAGATACCTTGTAATAACCTATCACACTCTCGCACAATTTGAATGTGTTCTATTCTCAACATACATTTGACACAAATAAATGTGATAGACATATATGCTGCCTTCCTCCAAGCTTCTGACATCAACACTTTACAGTGATATTTGTTATCATAAGCTGCTGTGTTAAAGAACATACAGTTGCAAAAATCTGAATTCACTATTTTCAGTGTATTTTAACAAGAGAACCCTGAAGCATGTCAGAGGTTCACCATCTGGAAGAAACGATGAAATAATTCACATGTATAAGTGCCTTTTGTAGAAACAGGTGAACTTTATTGAGACTTGGAAATTTTGTGTTTGTTAAAAGCTGTGTGTCAAGGAGAAAACATCTCCAATTTGCCTTCTTGGAAATTCATTCACATTATTGAATTAGGGCAACATGCACATACTGAGGTTTGTGTTAACCTCCTCACAGCACCTAGTTCTGGCTTCAATCCTGATCTCAGGTGCTGCTTCATTGGAGTTTGCACATTATTCTTGTGATCACATGGGGCTTCTCCAACATTCAAGAGATGGAGTCACTAATGAAGAGATCACCGATTGTGAATTGCCCCTAATTGAAAGTTCAAGGAACTTTATCCAACTGGGAATGTGAGAGAGAATAAGCTACAGTCCTACAAGCCAGTGACTGAAAGGGCAGATGGACTGATTGCTGTGTTAGGAGCCGACACACACTCAGAGGCTAGATGGCCTTCTGTGGTGTAATGAGTAAGCACAAACAAATATGGCCCATATTTATCAATTTTTATTGGTAAACCTTAGGCTACAATTCAATGCATGGATTCTTAACTTTCACACCAAAATTCACTTAAACTCTGCTATCAGCATCTTAATAGGACCCCCTCCACCAAAAAAGAAACAATGGCAAGCCAATTTGAGTATTTTTGATAACTGGCTGCTGACTAAATTCAGCACGGAACATGAAAAATATCATGTGGTCATGATGTGCTGTGGCTTGATGATTACACACAAATTGACTGAAGGAGTGATTAGGCATGTCTGCCTGGATAGTTTCAAAAATATGGAAAACAAATCAAGGAATAAAGAAGGACATGATTGAAAAGAAAAATCACTTCATTGTCCATTATGTGTCATCAGTTTGCTAATCATTCCTTTTCTCTGTCATTTTGAGGCTAATCCTAAAGTGAAATATTTAATGATTAACCTTCATCTATTCTTCATACTTATTAACATGGATTGTAAGGTAAACACAATGTAAATAATCACCTAAGAGAGAGACAGAGAGCTAGGGTGCCTAAGATTTTTGCACAGTACTGTATTTGTCAGAGAGCGAGTTTGTAAATGTGTCGCAGGAGCAAAGGATGGTGGGAATGGTAAGGATGAAGTGCCGCAAGATGGGTGTGAGACAGGTGGTGGAGAAGGAGTGCCAGGGATAGTGGGGTGGTGGTGCAGGTGCAGACACACTCAGCCCTGAGGCACCAGGCACGGTCACTTGTGTGGTAAACTATGTATACCTGTCTGGACACACCCCTCTGCTGACTGCTCCTGTGGCTCCTCCCACAGACCCCTGTATAAAGGCTGCTCCTCCCTCAGTCTCCAAGATGCCATGCTCCCTTTTGCTGCTAATAAAAGCCTATCATTCACCTCCTGTCTCCGAGAGTTATTGATGGTGCATCAACTTGATTACAAACAATTGGTTTATTGATCATTACACAATATCACTCTGGTGCTTTCTGCTCCCAACCCTCTCCCTTCCCCTTTTCCCAACCATTATTTCCCTCCCCCTGCCCCTTTCCCACTCAATCTAATTGGCGACCCCTATTACAATCAAGTTCATCATTACTCAGATGTCATTTTTTTTGGGCAAAATACATAAAATTACTACAGTAGTGTGAAAAAGACTTAAGCACCCTAGCCATATATATACACTGTATGTCCAAGACTTTTGCACAGTATTGTGTATATAGTACTTTGAATGTAATAAAGCATGTGAAGGTGCCTGTGATAAGTGACAGCAGTCGCATGAGTTATGCGATGTAATAAGCTTGATGTATACATCTGGCTGCTGTGTTAACCAGCGTAGATTGACTCTGCATGTTATTGCATGATCTGATCAGTCTGGTTTAACAAAGCTGACTGCTTTGATCGGGGTTGGTGTGCTCACACACACATATCTGATAACATTCAGTTCAGACTATAGTCTTGTAAGCAATAATTTAAGCCATGCACTCAACATGATGTTCAGCTTTAGTAAGTTGGTCCATCACATATTCTGCAGTGCCGATTTCATTAAGGATGGTGGGAATTTAAATTGGACACCAAAGTAGTCTCCACAATATTTCAAACAGAATTTGACCCTCAAAGTGGCAAAATATCTTTACAGCAGGTGAAATGTTTGCTCAAAGAAGACACCAATATTAAAAAGTAGATCAAAGAAAAAGTTTAGGCAAACAAATGTTATGAAACTGCCTGGTAAAATCATTAACTGGCTGACCAAGACTAAATCAAAGTACACAGAAAGGGCTTAAAGTCAAAGGCAAATAAAATGTCATCATGTTTTCCACTGGGAATCACACAAGTGCAGAATTCCATGGGAGGTAGTGAAACATGAAATTTAATTGCAGGAACAGTAATTTTTATGTTTCTCCTTCACATTGCTCAACCTAGCTCGCTGATTGATGATGACAGGTTGTATTCTCAGAAAGATTCCAGTGTCTGAAGGTAGTTGCAATTCTTTTTAAACTACTATTCAATATCAGAGAAAATAATTTCAGAATGTTGCATTCAACTTTCAAAATTTGCCACTGGATTACCTTTCCACTCAGTTCGTGAAGTAACCAATCTTGCAAGGAATATCTTATTTAGTTTCCTAATTTATTCACATTACGGGATGTAGATGTTATTTATAAGGTTAGCAATTATTCTTTCTTCCAACTGCCCTTGCATAAGCACACGATGCCTAGCCCTGTCCCCAATATCTTTACCAGTGGTTTGGCAGTGAGGAATGCTGCCTCCTGTATGATATCACCAATGCCAACCTCCAGCACATCTTTGGAGGATGCAAGACTGCAATGTCCCAAGGGTACTACAGATGGTGGCATGACCAGGTCCTAAAGAAGCCAGCAAAGATCCTGGAGACCTGCAGGCGGGGTGCGAGTAGCAACCTTTCCCCAGCAGGACAGCTCATACCATTTGTTAAGGCTGGTAAGAGCACTGGATGCACCCGCCCATGGACCCCTCTCTGCAGGCAAGGAGTGGAACATCAGGGCAGATCTTGGCAAATAGCCATAATTCCCCACAGAAAGCATCACCGCATCTCCCCTCCCAGGCATAGTACTGTGTCCTACTGCCACAAAGACAGTCTCTTCATTGAGTTAACCATCTCATGAGAAGAAGGAGTACAGGCTGCCCACAAGCGGAAGAGGCTGAAGTGCTCAGAGCTGGCAGGTGAGTGTAAGGAAGCTGGCTGGAGGATCATTATCTACCCCGTGAAGGTAGGATGTCAGGGTTCATCAGCGCAACAACGACAAGGTTATTCTGTGACATGGCAGTGACTGGAGCGAGCCTCAGGAGGGCCACCAGAGAGTTGGTTGAAGAGGGAGAAAAGGGCAGCTTTTGGCTGAGGAGGAAAGATGGAAATTGAGGGACTGTCCCATTGGAACCTGCAGGGGTGGCAGGGAGATGTCCCTGTGATGCACCATCAATAACTCACGCGGAGACTTAGGAAGTGAGATATCGGCTTTTATTGACTGGAAGAACAAACAACACTACATCCTGGGAAAATGAGGGAGAGCAGCAGACCACAGTCGCCTTTATACAGGGGTCTGTGGGAGGAGCCACAGGAGCAGTCAGCAGGGTCTGTGGGAGGAGCCACAGGAGCAGTCAGACAGGTATATCTAGTTCACCACACCCTGCCATTGCTCTGCCATCAGGAGATGTACCAGGACTAAGGGAGCAAAATATCAATGAGCAGTGGTCCCCAGCTGATGACCCTGCACCTGACCTAAGGGCACTAATGCAGGTGTGACAGGCGGCAATGCCAAGTAGGAAACAACAACTTCTGGTATATCTTATTGAGTTTTGTCAGAACAGCATTTATCCAGGAAAGTGGATCTTTGGTTCATTATGAATGGAAAGTGTTTTGTGTTCCAGGAGATGATTTGTTCTCCGTAGAATGCCCACACAAAGACTTTTCCTTGTAGCCATAGCAACAATGTGGCTGATCCGGTTTAGTGTTTGGTCAATGGTGTCCTCTATGACATTTACAGTGCAATTGTCAGTGAGAGCACTTCTCAAAGTCTAACTCTACATCCCTGTCATGAGAGGTGGAAATGGATAAGGCAAATCAACATGGCTCTGGTGAAGCTGTATAGGCCAATACTCTGCACAGTGTATGCAATGAATTGCAGAAGCATTGATGAACTCCAATCATATCATCCACTTCAGAACACAATGGAGACAAGAGATTACTGATGGCCTATGCTCCTCTTAGGAGGCAAGGGCTCTATTAAGTAAGTAATCAATAATAGCAATGAAATTGTGTTACTGGTAGGTGTTTAATTGGAATTGTTCATTCACTAAAGTTTGTGACAAATGTTACTGGCTACACATCAAAATGTTGTCTGCATTTCAGTGCAGTGAGGTCTGCAGCAAAATTGTCCTGACAAAACCCAAAGTGACCATTATTAAAAGATCATTGGTAATCAAATTCAACGTAATATCCAATTTGGATTCAGCCTGCTTTTTGTAGAGGGTTGACAATTCCTTGGAAGTGTTCCAATTTGCTTCACATATCATTTCTAGCAGACAATTTCATCACAGAGACACCAGAAACAAATGTGATCTCATTGAAATCCAGAATATCTGTGCATATAGACTTTTAGGTTTTCAGAAGGATTAAGAGGAGGATGTCAAGTACTAAAGTTCAAAGCTCAAAGTAAATTCTATTATCAAAGTACATATATTTCACCATATACAACCCTGAGATAAATTTTCTTGTGGGCATACTCAGCAGATCTAGTGACTGTAGTTACCCCCTTTTATTCAAGAGCCTGATGGTTGAGGGGAAGAAATTGTTCTTGAACTTGGTAGTGTGAGTCCTAAGCCTTTTGTACCTTCTACCTGAATGCAGCAGCGAGAAGAGAGCAAGACCTGGGTAGTGAGGATCTCTGATGATGGATGCTGCTTTCCTATGACAGCTTTTCATGCAGATGTGCTCAATGGTTGGAAAGGTTTTATCCGTGATGGACTGGGCTTAATGTACCAATGATCTACTAATTGCTTATGTCAATAGTAAGCGGAAAACAAATAAGCTGCATGCACATGGTTTAGAAATATTGATATAATGGAGTGTTTTTAAAATATTTGTGAACATACTTCACACATCCAGTGTATATTGAATATTTCTGGACAAGAATGGAAAATTGTCTAAAATTATGAAGACTGAGTTCCTTATTTGAAAGTCAGTCATATTCAGTGACCCAAGGATATTGGAATTTATGCTTAGTCAACTGCTGTCAAGACTTCTCCGCTGTTAGTGTGTAATAAATGGGACAAAGGGTAATATTTCTTGTTCAGTCTTCCACAGTTCAGGCTTTCAAATGGTCCCATCCATCCTCAGTCCAGTAGCAGTAAAGCAAATTGAGGTGCCTGAGAGTGACCTTGATTGAAATCAGGAGAAAATGTTGGTGCATCAGGTTTCACACATTACTGTAATGAAAGTCAATTGTGCCTCTCTATTAATGACACATGGTCTCCAGTAACCATGCAATTTCACTAACCAATATCAGACTGGCTTTATTTTCCACTTGGTCCATCCACGGGTTCTTTTATCATGTCAGAAGTTTTCTTAACTATGCTGAAAAGATCAGCACAGAAAGGAGGTACAGAAGCTCGTGGCACACACTCAGAGATTCAGGAACAGCTTCTTCCCCCCTGCCATCCGATTTCTAAATGGACGCTGAACACATGAACCTCACTGTTCGTATTTTTGTTTTCCACTACTTATATATTTTGACTATTTAATATACATACACATATATGCTTACTGTAATTCAGGTTTCTTTTCTATATTTGTCATGTATTACATTGTACTGCTGCCACAAATTTCCCGACATATGCTAACCATATCAAGTCAGATTCTGATTCCGAAGATCTCATCAACATCCACTAAATTTTCAACTCTGATGATATAAATCTGGGAAAAATATTCAGAACCACTTCAAAATATTTCAGAATTCCTTCAAAAGGTTCAGGTAATTACATTTCATTACCCATGTATGCTTCTTTGAGATCAATCTTTTGCTTATTATCCCATTCTTCAACATTTGTCATTTTCCTGTCACTTAATCTTGTTGCTTATGTAAAATTTGTTGTTTATAAACTTACCATTGCCTCATAGATAAATAGAAGTCCCACTTAAATAAGTAAGGGAAGGGTTGCAAAACCACTTCAACGCAGCAACTTCAATTCCAATCTATGCAAGCACAAATGTTATGAAAAACAGCTATTTCAGGAAATGATGCTACCACTGGCAAGGGGATCTCTCAAGCATATCTCTTGATTTAGAGCTAAAAAGTAATATTTTGTCAACACATGGTTATATATCCTGTGTATGCAAGGCCTAACAGAATACAATGAACTGGAGGTTGGTGGTTAATATGTCCCAAATGAGGGGAAAAATAACACAGAGATTTCACATATCATTGAGATGAATAAGCAATATATGAGACATAATTAGAATTAATTATTCGGTTTAAGATGGTGCTGGTGAATCTCAGCAACTTCTGGCTGGTGGCCAATGAAATAAAGAGAAAAACTAAATTCTTTGTTAATCATTCTTTTTTCTGGTAAACTTTCACTGCGAAGAATAGCCTGTAACTTCCCTTTGGACTTGAAGGCAATTTGATGTGATAGAACTGAGGCAAGTTGAGACAGCTGCCCCATCGCTGAGAGTGAGGAAAACCTGACTGATTTAAGAGCCGGGCTGAATGTTGGTGGGGTCTGGGCCCCAGAGCGTAATGAAGTGACTGAACCCCAAGTTTGGACAACAATTTAGGCACCAGGCCAGATTGAAAAGATAAGGGTGTTGGGGCCCGAGGCGAGGGACAGACTGGTTCAGCTCGTGCTCGGCTTTACACTGAACTAAGGGTCTTTGCTTTGTGGCTGCCTGTTAGGAAACAAATCTCAAGTTTGTATAATGTTTGATAATAAATGTACTTTGAACTTTGAATACTACATAGACTGCCATTAAAACAAGATTTTGAAATTAATGTACAGGTCAATAATTGATTGTTAATACATCCATAGAGTGCTCTGTCATCGGGAGGGATTGTATCATCAGAGGCTTAGCCATTGATGAAATATACTTTAAAATTCAGCACCTCTTCTTGTGGAGCACTGAGAAAACTGAAGAAAATGTAATGTCTGTTTTCTTGTTTTGGTTGTTGGAAGTTGTCTGTGTATAGTTTCTCTTAATATGGGATAGTGATTGTATACCATCTGTCACACAGACTTCATGGAGCAGAGCCTTAACCTTGCTGCCAGGATGATCTGGTGACTGGAGATCAGTACCTGTTGCATGGCCATTAATGTTAACACATTGGTGAACTCACTATGATGTGCTATCTGGCCTTCGGGTGCATGTTGGGTTCTTATACACTTACATTATTGCACCCCAATAAATGCCTTTCCCTCATCCACCACACATATGGTATGGCCTCACACACAAGAACCCTTCCCGTTGCCTCGTTCCTTACTTCTCACTCCCACCACCCACTCTCCAAGCACATTCCAGTCAATAGCTTCCAGTACCCTCCCCTAGCCAGGAATATTGCTGTACCCTTGCACTAACCAGTCCTGCTCCAATTGCATGCTGAACAACATTCCTGATTGTTAATATAAAGGACAAAAAGTAAAGTTACCAATTATAGGAAATTATTATATTAATAGATTAATCTTTCTTCAAAGAGGTTGATTGAAAGGGTTGAGAATCAATTAGAAAATATATTCAGCATAAATATGTCACAACCAGTTTGAGATGGGTTATACAACAAAATTAAGGCAAGGTTAATGATTCATATATGTATTGAGAAGTGTAAAGTTGATGCCAGACCGCCTGTTGAAGTGAATAGTTGTCACCCATCAAAATAGATCTCATTTCATGACAATTAGTACCCTGAAGGGGTTGTACTTAGACACCAAGCCACCACAAAGAACAAAATTAGCCTCAAAAATATTTTAAGAGTGACCTGTGGATAGGTTGTTAAAAGGGGGTCCAAAATCATTTTATCCAGTTCGGAGAATGTTCTAATCACAACAGTCAATTGTTACATACCCCGTAACTGGGTCACTTACCAGCAAAGATAAAGAGGTCCATTGAAGTCTGATGGTACTATTTTTTAAAGTATTTATTGATAAAGGGGCACAAAAATAAGATTAATGCAAACATACAGATAATATACATCGTCAATACTAAATCTAAAAGCGCGGGTATAATAATAATCAATAAGAAATAGCTCTATCGTTGTCTAGGGGATAATGTATTGTCCGATGGAAATATAACAGTCACTGTTAGTTCGTTCAAGCTGCAGTATTTTGGGTTTAAGAGAGACGGTTTAAACTTGTCCAGGTCTTTTATGATGCCAATCCTTTGAGTCAGGGGAGTTGGTTTCCCCGTTGTTAGCTAAAAGCCGTTTTCCGTGGTACCAGCCACCAGTTCCAGGCAATGGAACTGAATGCACATGGCCTCCTTCAAATGGCTTCCCGCTATTACGGGATCGCTAGCGTTTCTTCTGGTGCGTCTGAGGGGCTGTTCCTACAGACCCTCTTTTATCCTGACTCGCAGGGTCGTAGATGTCAATCAGGTTGGGGTGGTGCAATCTCTCCCTCAACCAGCCCACTTTGCCTGAGGACGTTCACGTAGCATAATATCTCAATCCACAAATTTGTCTCCAAGAGACAATGGCCATGTCCCGCAGCTTTACATCGCCGGGGAACGAGACATTCCGCACGTCTCTCTCTCTCTCATTTCCTGGGCCCCCTGACCCAACCCAACAGTGATCTTGCGATTCTCACAAAGGAGGGGGCTGCAGGCATAACAACGCCTTTCTTCAACGCGTTTTTACCAGCGGTTAAAACAAAGTAGTACAGAGTCTTACAGGATTGTGGAATCTAACACAACACAAAAGCTTTTCCTTTTCACTACCGAGGAATACAGTTATACAGTCAATTCAGCATCTAAACAGTTAATGATTACAGTGTCACTTCCTTTAATATCTTAATGTCTTGTACCTTACTAAAGTCCTGTAGCATCAGACTTCAATTTAATAACCACCTATTTTTATTTCCTCCCCTCAGCAACAAAACGAAGGAGTGGTGATCTTAGCTTACGTGCATCTACAAAAGTTTATGTAAATACTAATCTTTCGGTCGTTTTCAAACTTAACAGGCAGGCTTCCATGGGGTTGTCTTTATTATTCACATGCTTTGTTGAAATCCCGTACAACCGGCTTTGCTATTTAAAAATGGTGTCCCCATTAATTGTCGCCTCTTTTCCGGTTAGTTCCCACGTGAGGAGCTTGGGTACTTTGGCAAAATAAACTCTCGCCCGCTTTTCCCATAGGAATTATTTTATCAACACCGTGTCCCAAACTTAGACCATCTTCTGAATTTCCACCCAATTCTTTAATTTTACACAGGAGGCTAGCCCTCTCGTCAGGACCCTACAGGCTAGGTGTTTTCAGATCGAACTCTTTGTTCAAGCAGCATTTCAAATTCTGCCTTTTCACACCACACTCTGAAATAACAATAGTACGGGGGGCCCCGTCATCTCCCGGCTTAATCTGTAAGCGATCTGCAGGGTTTAAAATTTCTTCATTCGATTTGGGAACTACAGATTTCCCGTTTCCTTCAATAATAATATTTATCTCCCCATTTTTGAGCTTCGCATTAACTTTTAACACACCTTCGAGCACAAACACCTGGGAACTCTCACTTCCCACTATTACCAAGGTTAACCCTTTCTTCACTGAACCAAGTCTATCTGACCCACAAGGACAGCCGTCTCGTTCACCTGAATCAAATACCTCAGACTTTTTCTGAGCTCCGTTACTAGGTTCAGTACCACGTGCATCCCTATCTTGGACACACTCAAACGGGACATTGGCCTCTTCCAGGCTTTCAATACCCGTACCCTTTTCAAATTCTAAATTCCCCGGATCCTCCCAGTTACTCTCTGGGCAACTCCCTTCCGGAGTAAACTCAACCCCGCGGGCTGAAACAACCTCATCTGCCAACCCAGCAGACTTCTTCAAGGCAAGGGCACCCTTTTCATCTAGGACTGCCTTCATCTCATTATCGGGAACACCTTTAGAATTTTCAACTTCTTCAAACAGTTCTGCCAAACCAGACAGATCATCCATGTCCAACTCTGGACCTCTTAACCGCTCTAACGGTTCCTCATCTTTATTTTCTGCCTCTAGAACCTTTCTCCTCACTAAGGGAAAATCTACCTCCTCTCCCTTACCCTCTTTCACTTTACTACTCTTCGTTTTACCACCCTCTAAACCCTCGTGGTACAGGGTCGGTAAAAACGTCTCGGCCAAATCGAAACTGGCCAGATTTAAACTGCTCTCGTTCTCAGCTACCTCTCTCGACATGCTGCGAGTGCCCGCGCATGCGGGATAGATCTTGGAATCTAGGGGCGGAGCTTCAACACTCACAGGCTGTTTTGTCAGCGTCATGGCTGCCCAAACCTTACCCCCGGCTAAATCGTTACCAAGAAGGACGTCCGCATCAGTTCTCGGAAATTCTGATCGCACCCCTATTTCAACTGGTCCAGACACCAGCTCACAATCCATAATGACCTTATGTAAGGGCACCATTTCTGTCCCTTTACTTATTCCTTTCACAGCTACCATTCTCGTCTTGCGACCAAACTCTAGTACCTTACTGCTGATCAACGACAGCTCAGCCCCCGTGTCTCTCCAGATCTGTACGGGAACTGGTATGTCTCCTTCCCTCACAGACACGGTTCCGTATGAGAGACAAGTCTCAGACCCTTCTCGTACTCTGTCTACCCGGGGCTCTCTTGTCGATTTACTGATTACCACGGCACATCCGATAAGGACTGCTGCTTTCCCTTTTCCTGTCTCTCTCCTCGGAGCAAAGCACCGAGATGCAATATGCCACCCCTTTCCACAATTAAAACAGGTCAAGCCCGGAAATCTCTGGCCGTCTGGCCTTTCCCCCTCAACCTTACCACAAGCTCCCGGTGGGACCTCTGCCTCAGCCGGCGGACTTTCTGGATCGTTCCCACGGTCTCTCTGGGAACTTTTATTCTAGGAAAACTTTGTCTTGTGGGTTAGGGCATATTCATATGCGAATCTAGCAAATTCTGAGATGGACTTATTCGGCTTCTCATTCAAATACATCCGGATATCCTCCGAAACACAACCTTTAAATTCCTCAATCAGAATTAACTCCCTGAGACGCCAATAATCCTCTTCCACTATCTCTGCTGTGCACCAACAGTCCAAGAGCACACCCTTCTCATAGGCAAACTCGGTATACGTCTGATTCCACCCTTTCTTTAAATTTCTGAACTTTTGTCTATACGCTTCAGGTACTAGCTCATAACTCCGGAGAATGGCTGCCTTTACTTTGTCATAGCTCTCCTCCTCTTCCTCCTCCATGGACAACGCTGTATATGCCGGCTGTGCCTTCCCTTTTAACACACCTTGTAACAACGCCACCCACTGTTCTCTGGGCCACTTCTGATTCATGGCCACCTTTTCAAAAAGCAAGAAATAACTATCAACATCCATCTCCTCGAACGGAGGTACTAACCTCAACTCCCGACTAACATTAAATCGCTCCTCTCGGTCTGACCCCTGAACTTGTTGCTCTTGCCTTAATTTCTCCATCTCCAAGTCATGTTTCCTCTGTTTCTCTGCCTCCCTCTCCTTCTTGGCCCGTTCCTTCTCTTTCTCAGCTGCTTCCAGCTGTTTTAACTGAAGTTCATGCTCTCTTTGCTTCTCAGCTCTTTCCTGCTCCCGTTTCACCTCTAACTCCTTTAGCTGGAGTGCATGCTCCCTTTCTCTCTCCTTCTCAACTCTTTCCTGCTGCTTTAACTTAATTGCATGTTCCAACCTTAATTTCTCCAACTCTAACTGAGCCGTCCCACTAGCTGGTACCTTTTCAGGGATATTTTCCAATACCTCAGCTGTAAACACATTCTTCCCAATATAATACTGAGTTATTGCCCTTCGCACCTCCCGCTTTTTCATTGACAACCTCACCTCTGCGAGATTTAACCCCTTCATCAAATTTATCAAGTCTGATTTGGTGGCCGCCTCCAGCGCCTCCAGAGTTGTGTTTTCTATAAATTCCCCCATGTCCATCTTTGCTGGTTTCCCGTCTGGCTACCCGCTTAACCAGATCCAAGTTTGGACTTACAAGCCCAATTCACTGGCCCTCCAATTTGGTATCAAATCTCGAGACGAGAACCCCAATTGTTACGTACCCTGTAACTGGGTCACTTACCAGCAAAGATAGAGAGGTCCGTTGAAGTCTGATGGTACTATTTTTAAAAGTATTTATTGATAAAGGAGCACAAAAATAAGATTAATGCAAACATACAGATAATATACATCGTCAATACTAAATCTAAAAGCGCGGGTATAATAATAATCAATAAGAAATAGCTCTATCGTTGTCTAGGGGATAATGTATTGTCCGATGGAAATATAACAGTCACTGTTAGTTCGTTCAAGCTGCAGCGTTTTGGGTTTAAGAGAGACGGTTTAAACTTGTCCAGGTCTTTTATGATGCCAATCCTTTGAGTCAGGGGAGTTGGTTTCCCCGTTGTTAGCTAAAAGCCGTTTTCTGTGGTACCAGCCACCAGTTCCAGGCAATGGAACTGAACGCACGTGGCCTCCTTCAAATGGCTTCCCGCTATTACGGGATCGCTAGCATTTCTTCTGGTGCGTCTGAGGGGCAGTTCCTACAGACCCTCTTTTATCCTGACTTGCAGGGTCGTAGATGTCAATCAGGTTGGGGTGATGCAATCTCTCCCTCAACCAGCCCACTTTGCCTGAAGGCGTTCACGTAGTATAGTATCTCAATCCACAAATTTGTCTCCAAGAGACAATGGCCATGTCCCGTAGCTTTACATCGCCGGGGAACAAGACATTCCGCACGTCCCTCTCTCATTTCCTGGGCCCCCTGACCCAACCCAACAGTGATCTTGCGATTCTCACAAAGGAGGGGGCTGCAGGCATAACACAATGAAGTGGAGAACCTTTGAATACTCGAGAGTGTGTTTAGTAAGTTGCTTAAGTATTGTAAATGTGTTTTTGTCAGGGAAAAATAATTTATCCAAGTGAGAGAGGAAATGAAAATAGGTAGCAGCCAGGGAAAAAGAAATATGATGGTATCTTTGAAATCAGGACTCCTGAAAATGTTTCTGATCTCAGGACATTTTTACATACAATTCAGAACTGTGTCAGTTCCTGACCTAATCTTGTCACAGTGTTGATAATACGTCATCCATTATTTGAGAAGGCTAAACCAGGGTTGTGGAGTGTGTTTCAGCAAGGAAGTCTCTAAAAGTGAGTGGTTTTATTATAATATATATATTATAATACTGACTGCTTATGGATGCCAGCTTCCATTACTTGCCACTGTGGCTTTGGGCCAGTGATTGCTACTATCATGGACAGTGGCCATTTTGTAGGCATCCCACCTACTCACCAGAAGTGAAAAATAACGTGCAAATTGCTGGTAATTTTCAATGATAAGGCTTCACTACTTATTGTTGGGAACATTGTTTACATTAATTAATGAGAACAATCTCTAACCCATAAAGCCCATCACCTTTATCTAAAGTGGAGATCAACCACAGTTTTAGTGCAGATCAGCAGGCTTGCTCACCATGGCATCTGACAGCCAACATTAATCTTGGCAGCAAGCAATTAAAGTTCCTGACTTCATCGCATCATCATCCCTAAGGCCTAACGTGATCATTCTGTCAGAAACCTTGGAACAGGTGGTCATGAGAGAACTGACGGTTCCTTGAGAAGACTGGATTAAGTAAACATTTGAACATAAGAAAACCAAAATGCCTAAAGCTTGTATAGCAGTGCCAGAGACAGGAGAGGAGGGCATGATGTGAGCCTATTGAGGTGAGGTGTAGAAATTATGCTGGCTGCTCACTGTGCAGAACCTACTCTCTCCTTGGCATTATGGGGGCTGCAAAGAAAAGAGCCACCAGGATTATCACAGATGCTGCTGGTGAGCCTCCAGGTGGCTATGGATCAAGAGGTGTGATTTGTGGACGAGTGCTCCTGGGACATAAGCCAGGGCCTGATCAACCCTGGTTGAGTCGCCTGGGTGAGCGTGTCTGATGTTGAAAGACCCGAAACACCTGATGACCCCAGGTTACATCACCGATGATGTGTCCCAGTGCATCCTAGGATGTATCTCAGCACCAATAATTTTCAATGCTAAAGCTTCACTACTTATTGTTGGAATTGTTTACACTAATTAATGATCATAACCTCTGCCAAACATAGTAGATCTGAAATATGTCATCTTTTCTGTGACTGCTGCAGTGACTCTGGTAAAGGTCCTCTCATAGTGCTGTTAATGATGCAGATCCAGGATATATCCCTAGAAAATGGCAATACATTTCCAAGACAGGACGGTGTCCAACTAGGAGGGAAAACTGCAGATAGTAATGTCCCCACGTACCTGCTGCTCTTATCCTTCCTGGTGGTGAAAGCTTCAAAATTAAGAAGTGCTGCCAAAATAGCTGAGGTGAATAACTGCAGTGCATTTTGTAGATGAGAACTCAGCCATGGGTGGTCTCAATCCCGGCTGTGAAAGGAGGAAGGTTGGGCATGGGGCTAGCAAACCAGCTCATTAAAGAAAAAGAGCTACAGAAACTCTCAGCCCTGGTAGAGCAAGAATCTTCACCAAGAAGAAGAGGGGTTACACATGGGGACATCTTGAAAGACTGCTCCAGCACTGAGAACTCTGATGAGCTGCTGTTGGTGGCGTATGCCTCATTAGGGGTGATGGGCTTAACCAGCCATTTTGTAGAGTAGGTGATTTGCAGTCATGCTGTAGTGTATGTTCAGATTGGGGTTGTGTCCCTTGAGAGTGCTGCATTCACCTGGATAAGTTCCATCATGCTCCTGACATACATCTTGCAGATGGTGGGATGGCTTTGGCATGCCAGAAGGTGAGTCACCTACCACAAGATTCTGATTTGCTCATACAGCCATAGTGTTCATATGGCCAGACTAATTGAGTTTATTGACAATTGCAACCTTTCCCAGATGTTGATTGTAGGTAACTTGGCAATGGTAATGTTATTAAATGTGGAGAATAGGTGGTTAGACCCTTTCTTGATAGAGATGGTTATTGTGGCACAAGTATTGTCAGCACATGTTGAATCATCCAAATGATGCTTCCTTTGCTGAGGAATTTTGAATAGAACTGAACATTGTGCAATTGTCAGCAAATATCCATTATTCTGACATTAACATGGAAGGAGTAAAGCAGATGAAGATAAATGGACCTAGTACACTGTCCGGAGGAATTACTGGCAGTGATGACCTGGTGTTGGGATTAGCAACCTCTAATTTCCGCAACCATCTTCCATTGTGCAAGGTAACTCCTACTACTGAGTTAATTTCCTTTTGATGCCTATTGACTTCAGATTCTGACCAAGTGCTGGTTTGATGACAAGAGCACTCACTCTCAACTCAGATCTTGTGTTCAGATCCTTAGACCAAGTTTTCCAAAGAGGTCTGGAACCCAGTGGTCCTAAGAAAACACAAAGTGGACATTGATGAGCAAGTTGTTGGTGCATAGGTACATAGGTGCATAGTTTCGTGCATGAGAACTCTAATAGTTACATCTTCTATCACTGTCAGTGAGGTCATCTGCCAGATCAACTTTGTCCTTTGGTGATTTGAACTTGACATTGTTGGTAGATGACAGTGTTCCAGATTTTGCAGGATTCTCTCAGCCATAGATGGAGTTGGTTCTATAGTGTACCTTGAACATTGTCTCACCTAAAACTCTTGGCTGTATCCATTGTTTTCTGCTATTTCTTGGACTGAATTGAATCAACTGAACAGTGACTTCTGTGATGGTGAAGAGCTCAGGGGAAGCCAAGATGCATCAACTTTATAGCAGTTCCAGCTGAAATCTGGTTGTGAATGCAGTCTGGTTTAGCAGACGCACGTTGGACACCGTCATCACTAAGGACGGGGAAGTTCGTTGAGCCTTAGCTTCCCATTATGCACTTAGCTGTCCAAGACAGGATCATGTTGCTGTTTATTGGATGTTTGTTTTGATGACTGGCATACAGGTAGTCTTGCATTGCAGTTACACTGGGCACTAAGGCATTTTTGGATCTGTCTAGTTCAGCAACAGATAGTGAATGAACCAAAGAATTACTTTTAAACATCATCTTTCTGATTTCTCAAAATGACCATGTCTTTCATCTGCCAATTTCTAGGAGGGTAGAACAAGATTAATGGAGAAGGAAGCTCAATCCAGAACATTCAGTTTCTTCTGCTGCTTATCACTAATTAAATGCTATGAACAAATTATCTATATTGAGAATAATAACATGCCAGTTGACTGAAAGTTGCTAGCTCATTATCTTACCTGTTTCTACCTAACTCTGTCCAACATGGACTCACTATCTTTATCCCATGATAGTCTTCAATCTAATTTATGAGTCATTGTACAGAACTGCGCTTCAGAAACCATTGCAATGAATTCATCCTTGCAATGCAGTAGTTAAAGTACAGTAGAATCCATTTTAACAGAATCTTTGCCAGAGGTCAGGTGTGATTCAAGAAGTTATCTCACCAGCATTGTTTTAAGGGTAATTAGCAATGAGAAATAAATACTGGCACTTGCCATTGGCATCCAATCTCAAAAATAAATAAAAACTATTGCACTAAAGTGTAGCACAAAGCACTTCAATTCTTTAGCACTGTTCATGTAACCAACTTGGGATGAAGTTCTGGGCACAACAATTTTAAAATATTTGACTAAATCTGCTTAATTCTGTGTTTATATGGAATTAATTGATTCAGAAAGGAGGTGGTAGATTCCTGTCTTCCTCTTCTGTTGGCATAAAAAGTGCATTATCTAATTACTGTTCACAATGCTACTTTTGTCATTTTGTCATGTCTAAAATTGACACCTATGTCGCAATCATACTCAAAGAATACTAAATAAATTAAGTTGTGTGAGCGATCTTAAAATAATATAATTTATAGGATTTTAGGTTTTTTCTCAGGAACTGAGAAAGATATATCTGTTTTGTGCAGTGGTGAATGTATATTTTATGTAAGGACCTTTGGTATTTTGTTCAACAGAAAATGTCTTATCTGATCAGTGCCAGCAAAGGCCTATCATATGCTTTTTCAGTGAGCAGAGAACAACAAGGCATCATGGGTCTGGGAGGGAGTGGAATGGGGACATAAGGCAAGCTTGAGATGAGAGTTGGGATGGTAATTTTTCCAGTTGTGCTTCAGTTACCAGGGTAGGCCAGTGGAGGTCAAATAATGGACAGGTGAATGAAATGAGTGCAGAGTTCTAGGGGGATCCAAAGGAAGAGATAGGTGTTTTTATTTTTAAGACCTCCTACCTGTAACCGGACTCAGTACAAGACTTGACAGATAGAGACCTGCTCAGGTAGGTTCATTTTGAGTTTGCCAAGGGATATCTGTGCATTGTGAAAAGCAGCACCTCAGTGAACCATGATGTGGTCAGATGTACTTGTGTGCCTTTGAATGCTTCCTAGGTTTTGTTTGTCATACCTTTATAGAGACTGTTTGCAAAACCTCAAAACTAGAAAAGGCACACAATTCTGGAGACAAAATAAACTGTCAGAGTTGGAATCTGACAAAACAAAAACAACAAACTGTTGGAAGAACATAGCAAAGAGAATTGTAAAATTAATGTCATGATGCAAGGGCCTGGAGAAGGTTTGGTCCTTAATCAGGACTCAGGAGAATAGTCTCAACCGAAAACACTGACTGCCCATTTCACTCTCCAGACCCATTGAGTTCTTCCAGCAATTTGTTCCATTTTTAAAAAAATAATCAGGAGATGATTTTGTTCAGAGATTAGTTTTCCTTTATTATTGTTAGACATTGATTTCTTTGTTTATTCAAAATTGCAGACGGGTAGTCTTGGTGCTTGTTTTGGGGCTGACACAGGGACATTAGGGGAGATATCTGGTATGGAGTGGATACTCCATATCTGGTATGAAAGGGATCACGGGCAATGAGTGAACATTGGGATAGATGGGAAGAAGATCAATGAAGAGAAGCTAACCAGGAGGGTGATGGGAATTGAATGGGGGAGGGGGTATTAAGTTGTAGTGGTGCAGTGCTAGGACTACACGAATGTGGGGAGACCGAAAAGGGGGTAGAATTCAGGAGATGGATGGAATAGGGGATAATAGGTAGGTGAAAAGTAGATGGGGCAAAGACATTGAGGGTGGAGGACAATCAGAAGAAACAATTATGTTGATAAGATGATGAGAGACATCTGCACAAAGTAAGTCATCAGAAATGGCAGGCAGGAATATGTGTTGGAGAGATTATTGCAAAAATTGAACAATGGGAGAGATGCCAGCGAACAGGAGTTATAGAACTGTTCTTGACGAGGAACTGTTTGGAAGGGGTCCTGATGTGTCAGTGAGGACAACTTCAAACAGGACGAATAGCCATGAAAACAGATGGAAAACACCTACCGGGGAAATAATGAGCACCTCAGGCTCTCCAGCAAAGGCCTGGAGAAGGTCAGGGCCTTCAGCTAAGAATATAGCATGCTCATCATCTCTTTAAGACCTGCAGCAGTGAGCTGTGCTCCTGCAGCTCTCAAGCTATGTAAGCACAGTATAATTATCTACTACCATTTCACATCGGTATGCCAGGCCAACAGATTCAATACAGATGCACATACTACCCATGGAAAGTCAGCAACTCATTTCAGAAATGATGGCACCAAAGTGCAATAACTAACTAGTTTTGTTTTTTTAAAAATCACATTTCACTCAAAAATGTGGGAGTACAAAATACTGTTACTCAGTCATTATCTTTTCAGCCACACTGTTATGAATTTCAGGGAAGCCTTGCTTAGTGCTTCAAATCCATATTTTGATTTCTGATGCGTACGGTTTAGCTGCAGCATTGTTGATATCTCACTGTTTATAAAACGATGAGAAAGTATTGGATTTAGTTTTTTATTTAATACTACTCAGTTTATTTTTAAGAGGATCTGAATCAATCAGCATAATAGAATAATGATGCAGAACAGATTAATGAATTGGAGTGGAATAATATATTTGTCTGCTGTTAGTATAGCACCAAGGAGAACTGGACATATTTACATAGGATGGTAAAATTAGAGTAATTTTGCTGAAATTTGTGGACAAGGAATTGAGTTTTACAATAGAGACATTGCCAGATGAGGAAGTAATCTGATCTGTTGAGTAAAGAGGACTTGGTGTGAGTAAAGATACAGACAATAGAAATTTGGAAGATCTCTAAGGCCATTAGAGGGACACAAATCAGGGGACCAAATATAAGGACTGGAAAAGGTCGTCCAGTCTGAGGGTTTCAGGTTTATATTGACTACGTTTAAGCTGAACTGGAGTGAGATGGATAAATGCTGAAGAGGTAAAAAGAACTAGTACTTGATCAGAAGGTACATGATCAGAAGGTCCATGTTAAATACACAGAGAAATTGAAAGGCCTGGATCAAACTTAGGGAGCTCCCAGGGAGGGAGTTACTGACTATGAAACAGCTACTGGTAGGACTAACAATGATCTTGGACTTGCTGCCATCCGAGATATCAGACACACTAGTGACAAAATCAGAAACACTGGTCATCATGAGGGAGATGATAATGAGGTGGTGCTGAGTATGGTGGACCTCAGAGAGACATATATTTTAAATAGTAATATTCATTATAAAATCACTCCCCATGGAAATCTCCAGCTTACTCTTCACTAATATGTACCTTTGTCAATTTCCATTATCCATCCAATTTACCTTTCAGCCAGAGATGTGAGTTCAAATCTAGATTTCAGTTCAGTAGCATTTCACTGGAGGAGGTTTAAATGAGTGTAAACTCAAGCATTTTATGCTTTCTCAGATTAATATAAGGGATTGTAGAAACACCTTCCTCATATAGGCAGATAATTTGTGAATGAATTTCATTTCATTTCTCCTATGGTCAATTTTTCTCTATATCCTTCATCATTTTGAATTATGCAAACAATACCTTTTAACTTACATGGAGAACAAGCCCTGTTGCTCCAGTCTCCCCACCCCTACTGCTCCAGTCTCCCCACTACTTTAATTCCCTTATTTATGGATGTCTTAAGAAATTCTTCTCTTTATCCTTTCTAGAGCCTTTATATCTTTCCTAAAGTTTACCACCCAGAACTAGGTATAACACTCTACACACACCAGGTATGCGGAGAAGGCAGAGGAGTGGGGATGACTGGAAGAATTGGATCAGTCCATGATTGAACGGCAGAGCAGACTTGATAGGCCGAATGGCCTATTTCTGCTCCTATATCTTATGGTCTGCCTATTTGTATTGTTTGAAGGGATTCTTTTTGCTATAACATCAGATTACAAGAAAAGCCATCTAAGAAGTATATAATTAGATTGGAAGTTAAAAATGTACTTTTGTGAGTCTAACACTAGTGGAGAACTGTGAGAAATACCAGCTAAGTAAATGCCCACGTTAAAGAATGATGGCAAAGCAAAGCAATATTACTTATTTTTATTTCAGGCACAGAAGAATTTTTGTATATTATGAAACCATTTACCCAGCAACCTGTACAATTGTCTGTAACAGCAATCTAACATGTCTCCCTTCCCCATATGCCCTCCAAATTTTTCATTTCCTTTCAGATACATATGCAGCTCAGTGTTGAGTGCTACATTTCAACCTGGCTCCACTATTACCTTTCAACACGAAAGGTGCAACACGCACTACAAAACTTAATTACTCATTGTGTAAGAGAATAATTTCATGTCATTGATTGCTCTTTTGACAATCATTTTGATTCCTTGTTAATTGTCATGTGCACAAGCAGAATGAGGTACAAATGCAATTAAAAATTTGCTTGCAGCAGCATCAAAGCCACATACAGAACACAAGCTGAACATAAAGTATGACTACAATAGACAAAATAGTCAAAGAAAGAAACCACTAATACTTGACCTCTCCGTCAATAGAACTTCTATCAATTTTGCTTCTACCTGCAATTCTAGACAATGTTTCTCACCCTCTGCATGCCACCTTGGCTGAACAGTGGAGCACTTTAAATAATAGACTAAGACAGCTGCACTGCTCCAAAGTGTACTATATGAGATCATTCTTATCCTTGGCCATTAGGCTCTATAATGAGTCAGCCTAATGTGAGGAAGGTGATAATCCCCTCCTGTCAGATTGTTTATGGTAGCTTATTTTTTATTCTTTCTACTTCTGTTCTAATATTTATATCTGTGCATTTGCAATGTGACTGTGACACTGAGATCAATAAAATATCTATCTATCTAACTCTTCATCATTTCATAAATACTTCAGATCTGCTTGCATTGGTATTGTAACAGTGTTCAAAATGCCATTGGATTTAGGTCCAGATTATTGTTTATTAATGTTTTTTTCCCGGTAGCTTAGCTTTCTTTATGCTTACTTATATGTTTATATAGGTATGGTTTGTAGTCTTTTAGTAACTGTTTTGGTTCTACACTTTTGTAGTTTCTTTGTCTGGAAAGCTGGTATAGTTCACTCAGAATCTACTAAACTGGTATCGTATCTAAACTGGACCAAACTGCTTTGGAGTATAAGAGAAAAACTTTGCTCACGTTCCGTAGTTACAGGTGCTTTGAGCTTGTTATAGTTACTGTTATTTTGCTACTTCTTTGCCTTGTTTGCTTGCTGGTGCATGCTGACTCTGTCTGACCTATACTATGTTGAATGTCTAATAAAATGGCTGTAACCATAAAATTTATCTTTCATTCTTGACTGCTACAGTGCCTTCTCAGCAGCATCATCTCCAAATCCGAGAGCGCTTTGGGATGCCAAAGAAAGAGTCTATTTAGAGATGAGGGCAACAAGGAAGTGGTTGTAGGAGGCAGAGAAGCAACAAGGGGATTGTTTCAAGTCTGGGCCCTGTTTGACAACTCATCTGTGGATCTGAAAGTACACCATGGTTCTCATGGACTTGATTAAAACAGTTGTAGATGAGTGCATCTCCACAAAATCATTGACAGTCTTCCCCAACAGGAAGCCCTGGATGAACCATGAGATTCACAATCTGCTGAGGGTAAGTTATAAGAAGTCCATGTGTGATCTCCAGAAAGCCGTCCCATTGGCAAAGTAGAAACTACAAACTAAACTTGAATCAATGAACAATGCTGAATAGTTGTGCCAGAGCTTGAATGCTATCACCTCTTATAAAGTAAATTCAAGCGACATAGTCGACAACAGGGTTCCACTTCCAGATGAGCTCAATGCCTTCTATGCTTGTTCTGCCTGACAAAGTATGGAGGAACCATTATGAACTCCCAGAGCCCCCAATGATTCTGTGATGTCATTCTCTGAGGCCGATATGCAAACCCACAAAAAGCATCCTGCTCAGACAGGGTACGTAGCCAAGTATTAAAGACCTGTACTGATAAACTGGCCGGAATTTTCATTGAGATCTTTAACCTCTGAGGTACACACCTACTTCAGGCAGACTTCACTTATACCACTGCCAAACAAAAACATGGTAACCTGCCTTAATGACGATTACCCAGTAGCACATATCTACCATGATGAAATGTTTTGAGAGGTTGGTGATGAAACATATCAACTCCTACCTAAGCTACAACTTGGTTCTATTCCAATTTACCTACCAGTGGTACAGGTCCACAGCAGATGCCATTTCATTGACACTTCATTCAAATCTAGAACATCTGGGCAGCAAAAATGCACACATCAGGATGCTCTTTATTGACTACATCTCAGCATTCAATACCATCGTCCCCTCAAAACTAATCATTAAGCTTCAAGACCTTGGTCCCAATACCTCCTTGTGTAATTGGATCCTTGATTTCCTGACTTGCAGACAATAATCAGTTCTGATTGACAACATCTCCATCAGCATAGGTGCACACCAAGGCTGTGTGCTTACCCCCTGCTCTATTCACTTTACACTTATCACTGTGTGGCTAAGCAACGCTCCGATGCTATATTCAAGTCTACTGATGACACCACTGTCATAGGCCAAATCAAAGGTGGTGACGAATCAACATCTTGGAGGGAAATTGAAATTCTGGAATAGTGGTGTCACAACAACAACATCAATCTCAATGTCAGAAAAACCAAAGTGCTGGCTATTGACTTCAGGAGGTGGAAATCACAGTCGTCATCGGAGGATCAGAGGTGGAGGTCAGCAGTTCTAAATTCCTCAGCATGATCATTTAGAGGATCTGTCCTGGGCCCAGCATGTAAGTACAATCGTGAAGAAAGTGTGGCAGCACCTCTAGTTCCTTAGGTGATTGTGAAGATTCAGCATGACATCTAACACTTTGACAATCTTTCTCCGGATGAGCGGTGGAGAGTGTATCGACTGCCTGTATCACAGCCTGTTACGGGAACACCGATGCCCTTGAATAGAAAATCCTACAAAAAATGGTGGATACAGCCCAGTCCATCATAGGTAAAGCCCACTCCACTACTGACACATTCAGATGAAATGTTGGGGCATCAGCATCCAGGAGCCCCACCACTCAGGTCATGATGTCTTCTCACTGCTGCCATCAGGAAGAAGGTACAGGAACCTTCTGACCCACACCACCAAGTTCAGGTTCATTTATTACCCATCAAGCTCTTGAACCAAAGGGGACAGTTTCATTCAACTTCACTTGCTCCATCATTGAAATGTTCCCACAACCTATGCACTCACTTTCAAGGACTGTTCACCTCATATTTGTGATATTTATTGCTTATGTAATGCCCTGGTTCATATTTTTACTGTTATGCTGTATGTATTTCATTTTGGCAGTTCTGTAAGAGCAGTCTGTTCTGTTTTCATGCTTGTTTGGGTTACTGTTGAAGATAAGAGATGATGAGAATTGTGTGCCATCCAATTAGGATGGTTGGATTAAGGGGAGGTTTCTCTGGTGAGGGATGCAAAGGGTGGGCTTGAGGCTTTTGTTGGAGAGGAGAGAGAAAGAGAAGGTGCTGGAGAGAACCGGTTGTAGCATATGATCCGGTGGGAGACCCTTTTGTTCAAGATGGATTGTGAGCGATGTTCAGAAGGTCGTGTGTTTTTCAAGGTGGCTTTCATGTTGAACGAGGGCCCAGCATGTGAGTGACAGAGAAATTCAAGATGAGTTCCAACTTGTTCACATTTGACTGTTTAATTAGAATGGGCCCTTTTCTTTTTGTTATTCTTTACTAACCCTTTAGTTATGATTCATAAGTATAATTCCTTTAATTGGAAGCAGTGTACTGCATGGTATTTCGTGGCATTAATTTGTAACAGGGTAGCAAATGACATAGCATCCACACAAATCGGGGTTTGTGGTGGGATTGAGCGCACCTCAATCTCACGAGTTTGGTGGCGCCGGACGTTGTCTTCCCTGGACTTACTCAGCCAAGGAAACCAGGGTGTTTCACTTACTTACTTATTATTATTATTTCTTTCTTTTTCTATTTGTACAGTTTGTTGTCATTTGCATACTTGTTGGAGCCCAACTTGGTGCAGTCCTTCATTGATTCTATTATGGTTTTTGTTCTGTTATGGATTGATTGAGTATGACTGCAGGAAAATAAATCTCATTGATGTATATGGTGTCACATATGTACCTCGATAACAAATTTACTTTGAACTGCACTGTAACAATTATTCCAGGCAGATTAGCAAAGTCAGCTGAGATTTTAGGTCAAATTGATATGTGAAAAACTGGCAAACATCACAGATTTTCAACATGAATGAAGACAGTGTTAATAAGGTTAGCATCACACCACATAAACAAGATAAAGGCATCTGCTTAAAAGTGCCATTAAATGCTGAGTCATTTACTTAAGTGTGACTTATCTACAAATGTTATATGCTTGTTTACCAAAAAAGAAACTTTTAAAATACCAACTGAGGTTGGTTGCAATGCATTAGGTGTACACGAAACTTACACGTGTGGTTTATTGATTATTGATTCATTATTGTCACTAGTACTGTTACGTACCCCGTAACTGGGTTAACAAACCAGCAGAAATGGAATGATATGTTGGAGTCTGATAGTACTGTAACTAAAGGTGTTTATTAGTAAACTAAGCAATACAGTATCAAAAATGCCAAAATACATATAAAACAGGTTAGCAATGATAAATACAGAAGTGTAGGAATAAGAATCAAAACCAAGCTCCATCAAAGTCTAGGGGTAAATGAATTGTCATAAGAGAATATAGAGTTCAGTTCAGTTTGTGATGAGGTGGTTGTTGTTGTGTTGCAATGTTGGAGAGAGAGAGAGAGAGAGCAAGCAAGAGTTGAGCAGCTGCAGCAGGCAAACCTTCTGTCGTCTTCTTGTTCCGTTGTACTGTTGGAGTCACCGATTATGACTCTTCCGTTCCAGGCTAGACCGTTCTTCAGTGATGGACTCGTCACCCAGACAAGGGTGGACACACACACAAGTCCCCACCGGTCTGCCTTCATCCACTGTGCTCCGGACCGACTCTCCTGAACCGATCCTCCAGGCCCCCACCTTCCTGTGGGTACACAACACTCTTTCAGTGTCCACTGGTGTGTCTGTGGGTGTCCCCGCAGACCCATTTTTTATCCCCACTCGATGGGGTATCAGCCATCCATCAACTCAACATGTCCATGTCCATCAAACTAGGTCACTCCCTGCTGTCTCAGCAAGAATGTTAATGAGTAAAGAAGTGTCCTTGCAGCAAAAGGTAAACAATCAGTGAAGAAGCCATAATACATAGATCATCTGTCTCTCTCTCTCTTATCTGTTGCAGATGCCTCTACCTCTGTTCTTCATCTCTCTTTCTCTCATTAGCAGCATCGTTCCTGGGGGTGGGGGATCAGCTCTGGACCCCATTTCCATCTGGCTTGTTCAGCACACGTAACAGTACCAAGATACAGTGAGGAGCTTGTCTTGCACACTGTGCATACAGATGAAATTGTCACTCAGTTCATTGAGCTAGAAAAAGCTAAAACAATAACAATGCAGAATAAAGTGCAACAGCTGCAGAGAAAGAGCAATGCAGGTAAGCGATAAACTGCAAGATCATAATGGGGTGGATTGTGAGGTCAAGACTCCAATTTATCATATTAGGGAACTATTTAATAGTGTTATTACAGTGAGGTAAAAGCTGCCCTTGAGCCTGCTGGTATATCCTTTCAGGATTTTGTATCTTCTTCCCAATGGTGACATATCTGAATGTTAGATTGAGAGTTGTGTGTCAGCAACTACGTACTGCTGTACCTGGAGTTTCTCATCAACATTAGAAATATGTATTGCTTACGATATTATTTGGACCATTTTACATTTTGCCTTTTTAGAGAGAACAATTACTGATGAAACATTTTTTAAAAATTTAAATAGGGGCTTTCACGTCCTTTTCAGGATGTTACGAAATTAAGTTCTTTAGAATTGCCAGCCACCACTGTAAAGCGGAAAATCCAACACCAAATGCAAATTTACAGAAACAACCATGTTGTGAAGGATAAATGATTTATTTCAGGATGTTTCTTGAGAACAAATATTGGTTAGAACATCTATCTCTGCAGCACCATAGGACCTTTAACTCCCCACCCCTCTGGGAGGGTGGGTAAGGTCTCCATTTGACATTACCGCCGTATGAAAAGGCTTTCAACATTTCATTACTGCACTGAATTTCCAGTCTAGATAAACTACTGTAATCTCTGGAGCAAATCTTGAATGTACAATCTGCTCATCCCAGTGTCAACGGAGCTAACAAACAAGTAGTGATTAATTTACATAATTTAGGTTATTCATCAGAAAATTTAGTGTGTAAATGATATTGGTACAACATTCCATGAGCCAATTAAGCAAGAAGAAAGGGCAAAAGGAGATGTTGCATCAGAACTGACAGAGAGTAGGAAAGTGAACACAAAGTACACTGCAGATGCTGCGGTCAAATCAACACATACAAACAAGCTGGATGAACTCAGCAGGTCGGGCAGCATCCGTTAAAATGAGCAGTCAACGTTTCAGGTCAAGACCCTTCATCAGGACAGGACAGAGAGTAGGAAGGACTCTCTGTGCACAGCAGTACTGAGGCTAAGGGTTGTGGCATAGTTGATGGGCAGACCAGATACTGAGGGGATGATGGGCAGATGACACCAGTTGGGAGCAAAGGTAAGTAGGTAAAGATGAACAAAGGGAGAAAAATAACTGGGCAGAAACATGTAACAAGCTTGATTGGCCTGTGTGGGGTGCCAGAGAGTACTGGGTTCCGTGGCTTTAAGAGCACCTGAATTAATTAACTGTGGTTTTATGAGGATCATATAGGGGAGTTCCTTGTGTTTTTTTTCTCAAGTGACTCACTCTTTGTAATGCACTCTCCTGGTGCTTTCTGTTTAAACTTGTTATATTTCATTTGATAGGCTTGGGGTTAGCCCTCCTGATGGTGCCCCAACTGTCTGGGTAGCTTAATACTGAACAGTATCAGAATCGGGTTTATTATCACCAGCATGTGATGTGAAATTTGTTAACTTAGCAGCAGCAGTTCAATGCAATACATAATCTAGCAGAGAAAATAATAATAATAAATGGACATATAAATCAATTATGTTTTTTAAAAAAGTGCAAAAACAGAATTACTGTATATTAAAAGTGAGGTAGTGTCCAAAGATTCAATGTCCATTTAGGAAACGAATGGCAGAGGGGAAGAAGCTGTTCCTGAATCACTGAGTGTGTGCCATCAGGCTTCTGTACCTCCTACCTGATGGTAAGTGAGAAAAGGGCATGCCCTGGGCGCTGGAGGTCCTTCATAATGGACGTTGCCTTTCTGAGACACTGCTCCCTGAAGGTGTCCTGGATACTTTGTAGGCTAGTGCCAAAGATGGAGCTGACTAGATTTACAACCATCTGTAGCTTCTTTCAGTCCTGTGCAGTAGCCCCTCCGTACCAGACAGTGATGCAGCCTGTCAGAATGCTCTCCACAGTACAGCCATAGAAGTTTTTGTGTGTATTTGTTGTCATGCCAAGTCTCTTCAAACTCCTAATAAAGTGTAGCCGCTGCCTTGCCTTGTTTATATCTACATCGATATGTTGGGACCAGGTTACATCCTCAGAGATCTTGATACCCAGGAACTTGAAACTGCTCACACTCTCCACTTCTGATCCCTCAATGAGGATTGGTATGTGTTCCTTTGTCTTACCCTTCCTGAAGTCCACAATCAGCTCTTTAGTCTTACTGACATTAAGTGCCAGGCTGTTGCTGCAGCACCATTCCACTAGTTGGCATATCTCACTTCCGTATGCCCTCTCGTCACCACCTGAAATTCTACCAACATTGGTTGTATCATCAGCAAATTTATAGATGGTATTTGAGCTATGCCTAGCTACATAGTTATATGTATATTGAGAGTAGAACAGTGGGCTAAGCACACACCCCTGAGGTGCACCAGTGTTGATCGTCAGTGAGAAGGATATGTTATCACCAATCTGCACAGATTGTGGTCTTCCGGTCAGGAAGTTGTGGATCCAATTGCCTAGGTTCTATAACTTCTCAATCAGGATTGTAGAAATGATGGTATTAAATGCTGAGCTATAGTCAATGAACAGCATCCTGACATAAGTGTTTGTGTTGTCCAGGTGGTTTAAAGCTATGTGGAGAGCTATTGAGATTGCATCTGCCATTGACCTATTGTGGCAATAGGCAAATTGCAATGGGTCCAGGTCCTTGCTGAGGCAGGAATTCAGTCTAGTCATAACTTACCTCTCAAAGCATTTCATCATTGTCGATGTGAGTGCTACTGGATGATAGTCATTAAGGCAGCTCACATTTTTCTTCTTAGGTATAATTGTTGCCTTTTTGAAGCAAGTGGGAACTTACACCCACAGCAGTGAGAGGTTGAAAATGTCTTTGAATACTTCCAATAATTAGTTGGTACAGGTTTACAGAGTCTTACCAGGTACTCCATCAGGACCTTTTGACTTGTAAGGGTTCACTCCCTTTAAAGACAGCCTAACATCGGTCTCTGAGACGGAGATCACAGGGTCATCAGGTGCAGTAGGGATCTTCACAGCTGTAGTTGTGTTCTCTTTTCACTTTCATCTAACCCAACCTTCCTGTTAAGTGGACACCCAATCCAAAACTTAAATAAGTAATTTTACATTGCAGAGCCTATTAAAGGATGTTCCATATCCATTCACAAGTAATGGCTACATATTTTTTGTGCAAGGCTCATTGAAAGGTCAGGACATGGTTTGGAATGAGGAATATAAAAGGAACTTTAGAAATCTTTCTCAACATCAGAGAAAGATTGTTGAGTTTATCCATGTACAATTCCCTGTCAAGCATCCACTTTACAAATGGATTATCCAGCATTCTTATACAGAAACATCTTTCAGCCAGGTACATTTAACAAGCTATCTTCAATAGAAGACTTGGCACAACAGAGATTGAAATCCAGGTTGAGAAATAACAGGGAAAAGTAGATGCATGATTAAGAAAGCAAAAATAAAGGAACACATATTTGCAAGAATTCTCTGTCTTCAAGCTGGAAGTCATTACTTTCTTATAAGTTAAGAATAGAAAATGGAGAGAGAACTATGCTGACCATTAAATGTTACTCAAAATCTTAATACTTAAAATATATTTTATTATTTATTCAGATTCCTTGTCATGGATTTTACCACAGAAGAGTATCCTTTGCTTGGGTACTGTTTTAAGTAAGATGGTGGGGTGGAGATACATCTCCCTCCTATAGCCTGCAGGACACCCTTGGGCAAGGTGCATTACCTGCTTAGCACCGCCCCCCAATCATACCATGGCCACGTGAAGCCATTGGAGAAGGTGGTGGATGGTCTAATGAGCAGCTGGTGCATATCACAAGTCCGGCTTATACGACCATTGACACCAGGCAGAAAATCTCTGAAAGAGTATTGATGATGACTGGGTTCAGCCATCTTGCAAAGACACTGCTGGAAGTAGGCTATGCCAAACCACTTCCATCAAAAAATTTGCCAAGAACAATCATGGTCATGGAAAAAACCATGATCACCTATGTCATATGGCATGGTACATAATGAACGAATGAGAAAATGAACTGTTGCAAGGTCAGGACGCATGCTATTTGGAAGGACTTCAACTGAGACCATTTTCGATAGGGTTACCTTCCTGGACAAGCACGCAGGATGTGGGAGGGCTCTTTGAGCAGAAGGTCTGCTTTAGAATGCCAAAGCCTTCAGGACAAATTAAATAAGAGTGAGAGGCGTACTGAGGTACATATCAGAGTGGAGGTTGATGTTACTGGTAAAGCATGATGAGCTTCATGGAAATAGTTCTGTCATCCATGTCTCCCAGACAATACTAATCATTTGCATATGATTCATTCCCTTCTCTGCTTTCAGTTTTATGTTTCCCAAAGTCTATGAAATCTATACATCTGTTTCAACAAAAAGAGTTTCACTGTTAAATTAAACTGTTATAATAAGCTAGCTCAAATGGTCTCAAGAAGACACAGACTCAACGAGTCATAACCTCATCCAAACATGCCCTTTGACCCAACAACTCCATGTCAACCATCAACCATTCATTTACACTAATTCTACTTCAATACTTTTTTATAATTGTCTCTCCTTAGACTCTACCGGTGATCTGTACAATAAGAATATTTCAGTATTTATTTATGCTGTAAACTCACGTATCTTTGGGACATGGGAGGAAACGAGTGAACCCAAAGAAAACCTACATGGTCACAAGGAGCATGTGCAAAATATACACATACATAACCAGAGTTAAGCACAGAACTTGGGTCTCTAGTGATATGAGACAGTTGCTCTACATTGTCCTTCCTCTACCATTTGGAAGTGCCAGACTTGGGAGTGCTTCCACTTGTTTTCAGATCTTCTGCCCTGTAACCTTTGGCATAACTGCAAACCAACGTTGTTTGGGAGCTGAGATAAAACTTTGGTATTTATGTATCTATTTATTGAGATACAGCATGGAATAGACCCCTTTGCCTCTTCAAGCTACCTACCCAGCAATCCACCCAATATTATCCTAGCCTAGTCATGGGACAATTTACAATGACCTATTAACCAACTAATTGGTATGCCTTTAGATTGTGGGAGGAAGCAGGAGTAACCCAGAGGAAACCCGTGTGGCCACAGGGAGAACGTACAACCTGGCAATGGCAGGAATTGAACTTGGGGCACCTGTTCTATAAAGTGTGCTAACCTCTATGTTACCATGCCTGCCCTGGTTTACATATTTAAGTGTTGAGCTAGCTGTATGCTCTGCCTAGCAGTGAAGTTGTCAGATGCCACAATGAGAAATGGATATTTCTGCACATTGCGTTACTTATTCTTATCACTACTACTTACATTTTCTCTTATGATTTATCTTTACCGTTAACTTACTAAATGTAAAGCAAGTTCCCAGTAAATTCATCAAGATGGTGACGAAAGAGTGTAATTGGAAAGAAGATGTCTTTATAGAAAGGATGTACTATTTCAGTGCATAAATCTTTGAAGGTGCAGGAGTAGCCTGAGAAAGTAGTCTATAAAGCACATGGGTCTCAGTACTTCATAGACAATGTAAGGGATAGAAAGCAAGGATGTGATTCGAACATTTACAAAACACTGATGGGACAAACTGTGAAAACATGCATCCAAATCAGGTCACCACACTTCATGAAAGTATGAAAGTATGGAATAGGAGGAGAAGAGACTTACTACAACAGAGAGGAGTTCATTTGTGGAAGAAGACATGTTGAAATAGAAATGTTCTTCTTGGAATAGAGATAGTTGAAAGGAGTTTTAATAGATGCATACAAAATCTTGAGAGCCTTGGATGGGTAGACTAAGAAAAACTGTTCACTTGTTGAGGAATCCAGAGCTAGACATTATGGGGCAATATTGATCACCCAAACATTTCAAACAACATTAGGAGACACCTTTTTTTCCCACAAAATTAGTAATAGTCTAGAATGTACTCTCTGCAACAAATGAAGGTTGTATATCAAATTGCAGCTTTGTGGAAGGAATTTAAATAAATATTTGAAGATAAGAACATTGAAGGGCTGCAGAGAAAGTGTAGAAGAATAGAACTGGATGTTATGGAATCATAGAGCAATTCAGCATAGATGCAGGTCCTTCAGCCCAAACACTTCATGCTAACCTCATTGTCTATCCAGCTGGTCCCCAATGTCCTGCATTCGGACCATATCCCTCTCAGTCCTACCCTCATATACAGGTGTTTCTTAAATGCTGATATTGTGCCTCCCTCAACTATCTTCTCAGAATGCTCATGCCATATGCTCCCACCCTCTGTGTGAAAAAGTTCAAAAAACGTTTTCTACGAAGAGCTGGCACACACTAAATAAATTGTTTATTGTTGTTGCATGTACCAAGATAGTGAAAATCTTTTCTTTGCATGCCACTCAGAGAGATCATTCCATCCATAAATACACCGAGGTGGTACAAAATAGGGGGGGAAAGTGCAGAATAGAGAATTTGAGTTATAGGTAGACAAATGAGGTGCAAGGGTAATGACGTGATAGATGGAAATTTCAAGAGGTCTTCTTCATCATATAATAAATCACATTGGGGAGGTGGCACGGTAGTGTCGTGGTTAGTATGATGGTTTACAGAGCTGGTGAATGGGATTCAATTCCTGCTGCTGCCTGTAAGGAGTATGTACATTCTCCCTGTGAGCACATGGGTTTCCTCTGGGTACTCTAGTTTCCTATCACAGTCCAAGGAAGCACTGGTTGGTAGGTTAACTGGTCCTGGAAATTGTCCAATGATTACACAAGGGCTAACTCAGGGGTTGCTGAGCAGCAAGGCATAAAGGACCAGGGCCTATTCTGTGCTCTATCTCAATAAGTAAATAAACTAAAGTCCATTCAAGAGTCTTATAACAGCAGGTAGAAACACAGAAACACAGAAAACCCACAGCACAATACAGGCCCTTCAGCCCACAAAGCTGTGCCAAAAATGTCCTTACTTTAGAAATTAACTAGGGTTACCCATAGCCCTCTATTTTTCTAAACTCCGTGTACCTATCCAGGAACCTCTTAAAAGAGACTCCACCACTGTAGCTAGCAGCCCATTCTACACACTCTCCACTCTGTGTAAAAGACTTACCCCTAACATCTCCTCTGTATGTTACAAGGAGGTATTGGAGTATAAAAGTTGCATTGTTTGCTGAATAACCAAAACTATGTAGTCAGCTTTGAAACTTGCTATTTGCTATGCATGTATCCAATTTAGTAGGAGAATGAAATCTTAAGAATGTAGAAGATAATGGTGTGTTAATGAGAGGTAGCTAAGAGATGTAGATTAGAACATGATTAAGTCAATAGGTAGAAACAATAGTGGCGGATGTACTTGTGATATGCAACTATAGACCGATTGGATATGCTAATGCAACTAAACCAGGAGATTGCTATAAAAAATGCTATGTACAAGGATCGGTGGGCAATCAGCGACTAGCTCAATGACTGTCTCAGCTTTGATTTGCAAATTAAAGTTTAATACTTATTGAAGAATCTTCTGCGTCTCCTGGTCGTTTGTGGGGCACGAGAAACCACGACAAAATTGGCAACCGCGACAGGACTGGAAAGAGACCCGCGGAAAGGAAACGGCAGATTGGGGACGCTTCCCAGTCCTCTAGAGACCCCCACAAGGCTAACAGAATTACGGTGCACCCAAACAAAAGGGAAGCACTTTTTGCGACAATTTGGACTAAGAATTCTTGTTGGTTTTGGGGAGGTCTTGGAGTCTCAGAAGTGTGGAACCACTGCCGAAGGGTCTCTCCAGTCCAAAGAATCTGGCAGACTTGGGGGTTGACAGGAGGCTCAGAGGATTGATCAAGAACACTGCAGTGAGGGTAAGTACAAATAAGTTAATAAGAAGTTAAGTTAAGAAAAATTCCACGTGGTGTTGGAAAATTCCTGTGGATACCGCTTCGTATGAAATGAAGGTCTGAACGGGCAGGGAAAGGGTAAATAGAGAAAATCCCTGTGGATACCGCTTCATATGAAACGAAGGTCTGAACGGGCAGGGAAAGGAAAATAGAGAAAATCCTCGTGGATACCGCCTTAAGAGATAAGGGTCTGAATAGACGAGGTGCAAAGAGAAAGTTCTGTGGATACCGCTCTGAATAGAGGTCTGTACGGGCAGAACAGAATAGGAAACAAGGACAGTCCAATATATAGTTTAAAGCGCTGGTAGATAGATGATGGACTAGGCATAGAGTTAGAGTAAATAATAATATCCAGCAAACGAACTGTGAATCTCTGAAATACCTTAAAAAGAGAGAACAACATGACAGGTAAAGGAATGGCAGTAGAGATTCTGAGCAAAAAATCCCAGTAAATAAATATGAGATCACAAAAACTTCAGAAAAATGGGAAAAGAGAACCAAAAACCTGGTCACAAAATGGCCAAGAGAAGGACCGTTTGATGTAAGCTTGTGCGAAGAAATGGAGGCACTAATTAAAAATTACAAACCAAAAGATAAATCTAAGAGGGCAAAAAAGAGAGCGAGAAATGGAAGTGCTAAAGCTCTTCAGAACGGAGGGAGAAAGGCTGAGGAAGACAGGTAGAATAGTGATTATAAGCAAGGAAGACACTAAAGTGCTGGAGAAACAGCCTGTTAGAGAGAGAGGAAGGTACAGTGAGAAGCTGGCTTCAGCTGCGTACCCGGATGTGAAAGAAACAGTGAAGCCCCCTCCCTATAATGAGGAAGGAACCCCTAAGCAGTGCCCCCTGCTGACGGGAACAGTAAACATGCAGGGAGAAGTACAAGTTTGGGATAATGAGGAGGAAAAAAGACTATACGAGAAGGAAAAAGCGGCGATATGGAAGGAGATACAGGCAGAAAGGATAAAGGTGGAACAGGCAAAGAGGGAAATGAAAGAAGAGATTGAACGGATGAAATACTTGAGAGAGGAAAAGGAGTATGAGGAGTATCGATTATACCATAGAAATAAACAGACTAGAAAAGAAAGTGGCTCATCAGGGCAGGAAGAGATGAGGCATTCAAGAAGAAGTGGAAAAAAGATAGGAGATGAGAGGCTTGGAGAAACACAAGAGAGAAGGGAATCAAGCACGAGTAAGGATCATGAGGAGTCCCTGCCACAGGTGTACAGACACGGACAGGAAGAAAGAGAAGGTGACTCATTGGAGGAGCAAGAGTTAAGTGGAGAGAGAGAGGATGTGAGAATTTGTGGGGAAGAGGTAGGAGGCAGAAGCCTAGAAGAGCAGAAGGAGGCGGTAGGGGAGTGACTTGCAGAAGTAGAGAGAGAGCTAGATAAGTTACTGAGAGGGGTTTGCCAGAAGAGATGTGAAAAATACTCCAGGGGCCAACCAAGTATTGAATCAGGACAGAAAGGAAGGACTCCACAGGGAGACCGAGGGAAGAAGAGGACCCCGGAGACATTTGTGTGGGAGGCAGTAAAGACATACCCTGAGACAGATGGGGAGTCAGGTGAGGAGGAGAGCCAGGGCAGGTGGGAAGAAGGAGGAAGAATGATGCCGTTGTTAGTTAAAGGATCAGGACAAGTGCAGTACATCCCTTAGGGATCCCTGGACCTAAAAGGGCTGAAAAACACTCTGCCCAATCTACATGAAGGAGCAGGGAAATGGATTAGAGCCTTTGAAGAAGAAACAGCGGGACGATTATTGGCTATGGGAGGTTTGAAGACACTATTGATAAGGTTGATGGGAACCTCCAAATTTAACGAACTAATGGAAATGGCTGGCATAGTAAACTCGAACGACCCGAGAACTGATGGAGACGGGTTTGACAGAGTGAGGCAGAGGGTATGGCAGGCCCTCAGGAAGCTTTATCCACCCAAAGTCTTAAAGGGGGATCCACTGGGAGACACTGAAAACCCAGCAGCCTACGTAGAAAACCAGTTGAAAAGGTGGAGACTGGAGACTGAGCAAGAGGTGGAAAATAGCTTATTTATCACCACACTGTTCCGACATAGCATTTTGGATGCAATGCCTCCGCAAGTAAAATCCAAACTGGAGGATGTGGTTGGGCTGACATCAATGACCCCACAAGAATTTAGAGACCACGTAGTCCATGCGGTTGAGAAATACTGAAAAGACAAACGAAGGTTGGCTGAGCAGCAGGAAGAGGTGCAAAGAAAGTTAATACAAATGCAGCTCGAAGAACTCAAAAAGAAGGAAAAAGAGAAAAGCAAAAAGATGCTGTCAGCAACCACCGGTCCGAGTACAGCCATCAAACTGGATGAAGCACTGCTATATGGAGGAACCGATCATACTGTAAGACAAGGGCCAGAAAACCCCATGCCAATAATCAATGTCTTTGGAGGAGCATTCCCACAAATGCCCTATCAGGAACAGACTAAATTCAAACACCCCAGACAGGACTGGAAGTCCCAAGGAGGGGGACAGAGGAGCTGTAGGCCGAGGGGACCAGTGAGGAAACAGGGGGAAAGAGAGGTAGAGAGATTGTGCTGGGGATGTAATCAGCCAGGTCACATGAGAAGAGATTGTCCGTTTACACCATGGCCTGTCACACACTAGCAGGAACTGATAAGAAGGGAACTAAAGTTCAGCCAAGGACCAGCCCCCACAGGCCCAAGTGGACCTGTGAACCCCTATGCCAGGTATTAGGGGTGCCCGAAGAACTCGAGTGGGAAGGGACATTACCCAATGATAACAAGGGAGGCAGACGAGGAACCCATTGTTCAGGTTATGTTAGAAGGGCAACTGACACCAATGATGATAGACACTGAAGCCACGTACACTTGTGTACAGCCACAGTATGCCCTTCACCTTCCCATGTCAGGAAAGTTTATTAAGACGGTAGGGTTCTCGGGGAAAACACAGTTGACACAGTGCACGGCTCCAGTGCAGTTGAGAATGGGAAATAAAGGAATTGTTTTGCCGGTGCTAGTATTTAAAAGAACTCTGATTAATTTGTTAGGCAGAGATGCCTTATTGAAACTGGAATTAAAATTAGAATGCACCAGAAATGGGCTGAGTGTGGAAAGAGCAGGGGCTCAATTGATAGTGCGAGAAGACAAGAAGGCTAATGTCTTTTGGATAGGAGACATCGCAGATCAGATTCAGGGAACCTGGGAAAAATGGAAAAAGGGCGTGCAGGCTATATTACCCAGGGCTGTAATGTCCAAATCTGAGCTACATTGTACAGTGATTTTTGACAAGACTCAGAACAGGGAGTTAGAGGAGAGATGGCACCTGGAGGCATGTACCCAACAGCACCTGGAGGGGGAGGCTGTAATAATTGGAAAGCAAGGGGCAGCTTTACAAGTTAAGTGGAACACCTTTTTAGAAAAATGGTACAGGATGCCAGAGGCTGCGCCCCACGTAACATTGTTGGTAAACAAGGGATATCAGTCTAAAGACTTAGGACCCTTAGTTAAGAGTGCTGAAACTGTAACAGTGTGGAGGAAAATCACACCAGAGGTGTGGATATCAGAAGACAACAATTGCATTAAAATAATGGTAAGTGTAGATATGGTAGGGACAGTGAAAGCGGTCGAAATAACTCCCCAACCACACATGCCATTACTGGGAAAGGAAAGAGGCCAGCAGAAAGATAAAAGGTTAGATGAGTTGCCGTCTATTCTGTGGTCACAGCATGACACGGACGTAGGGAAAATAAAAACAGCTAGTCCGGTGGAAATAAGGCTGAAAAAAGGAGCAATTCCACCCAGGAGACCACAATACCCTCTAAGACCAGAAGCAGAAGAGGGAATAGCATCGACAGTGCAGGGGTTGCTTGAAAAAGGAGTGCTTAAAAGAACAAACAGTCCATGCAATACCCCGTTGCTGCCGGTCTTAAAAGCAGATAAATCTAAGTGGAGATTGGTGCATGATTTGCGAGCGGTAAATGATGTGGTAGAGGACTGGCCAGCGGTAGTCCCCAACCCACACACACTTTTGACTAATGTTCCACCAGAAGCAAGTTACTTTTCAGTGATTGATTTGTGTTCGGCTTTCTTCAGCATTCCTCTGGCCAACCAGTGTCAGTATCTGTTTGCATTTACTTACAAAGGTGCTCAGTATACCTATACCAGAATGCCGCAAGGGTTTAAACGTTCACCACACGCTTTTAATCAGGTGTTGAAGGCAGACCTAGAGGGCATGCCATTGGAAAGTACATTGTTACAGTATGTGGATGACCTGTTGATTTGCTCCCACAGCGAGGAACAGTGTGAGCAGGACACTATAACTCTGTTAGAGAAGCTGGCGCACGGAGGACATAAAGTATCCAAAAAGAAACTGCAATTTTGCACGCAGCAAGTGGAATACTTAGGCAGGGTAATATCCAAGGGAGTGAAGGCTATAGCACCAGATCAGATTGAGGCAATAACTAAGGCCCCAAAACCCCAGACTGTAGGGCAGATGATGACATTTTTGGGAATGGCAGGGTACAGCTCAGATTGGATTGGAGAATATGCTGAGATTGTGGCACCTTTGAGAAAGATAATGAAAGAAGCAGGACATACAAATTTGAAGAACAGCTTATAGGGGAATGAAGAGGCGGAGATAGCTTTCAATACTATTAAGCAGGAATTGCAGTCAGCACCAGCATTAGCTTTGCCTGACTACGAGAAGGTTTTTCATTTGTATGTATCCAACCGACAGGAGGGTTATGTCACAGCGGTTCTAACACAAGAGACAGGCACAGGAAAAGCAAAGCAGCCGATAGCATACTACAGTACGAGACTAGATGAGGTGGCTCAGGGGTATCCACCCTGTTATCAGGGATTGGCGGCGCTGTACTATGCATATGGAAAGGCATCATCTGTAACCCTGGGCTATCCTGTGACTCTGTACACACACCACAAAGTAGCAGAATTGCTGGAAAGAGGGAAATTTGTGCTGACGCCAGCCAGGATAGCACCGTATCAGATGCTATTGACATTTCCAGACATAACTATACAGAGATGCACTACCAGTAATATAGCCGATTTTGTCCCTTTGGACTATGAAGGAGAGCCCCATGATTGTGTAGGGAAGATGATGGCATTTGCCAAATTGAGAGCAGATTTACAGTCAGAACCACTAGAGGATGTAGATAAAAAAGGTTCTGTTTGTAGATGGCTCTTGTTATAGGGAGTATGATGGAAATCATGCAGGGTTCTCAGTAGTGCAGCAGGATCAGTCGAGCTATAAGATTATTAGGATGGAGTCCTGTCCCCAACCGTGTTCCGCCCAACTAGCGGAAATCAAAGCCCTGACAGCTGCATGTGAAATGATGGAAGGTGAGAAAGTAGACATCTATACTGATTCGGCATATGCTCATGGAGTATGCCATTTGTTTGGGGCAGTGTGGAAACAAAGAGGTTTTAAAAAAAGCAGTGGAGATCCCATACAACATTGTCAGCAAATTCTAGACTTAATAAAAGCCATAATGAAACCTAAAGCATTGGCTATAGTAAAATGCCAGGCACATAAAAAGGGAAATGATGTAATAACAAAGGGAAATCAAGCTGCAGACGAGGCAGCCAGAAAAGCGTCTGGATGTACATCAGCTGTCATTGCCCCCCAGGTAAGCCTAACTCCAGATCCTGTGGTAGAGGACCTACCGTAGATTCCGGACTACAGAGCGCACCTGATTTTTAGCCGCTGGCACTAATTTTAGAAATAAAATCATTTTTTTAAATGTAAAGGCCGCACCGGATTTTAGGCCGCACCGGATTTTCGGCCGCAGGTGTCCCACGTTGTAATATGAGATATTTACACAGAAAGATATTACACGTGAGGATTTTTTTAACTTTTAATTAAATCCATATGGTAACAAAAACAAATACATATTGCAAATGCTTTTTTTCGAACCGTGCCCGTACGCGGCTACTTTTAAATATACGTTGCGTATACTTCTTTACTGAACAACATTCCAATATCTCCTAACGACTGGTAAAAAATATATATACTGCAGCCTACCAGGAAAAGTTATTGATACCTTTAACTTAAAAGCAGAGTTCGCTCGGATCCAAAGCCGCTCGCGTAATGCCGCTCCCCCCCTCCTTTCCGTTTCATCGCAAACGGCATTTAAAAGCAGATTTCGCTCAGATCCAAAGCCGCTCCGCCGCTCGACCCCCTCCTTTCCGTTTCATCGCAAACGGCATTTTCCCACAAGACGCCGCGAAACCGGGTGTGTCGTCATAGCATCCCGCGATGTAGTACAGAAAACAAATATAGTTTAAACTAAGAGGGTAGGTAGCACAATGCTTCGAGTGTTTTCCATGTTGATGAGGGTGAGTACAAATGACTGATTTACAATAATTTAATTGTGAAAGTGCGCTTGATTTATCGTACAATTTCATTGGACCTCTGTGAACTACTCATCAATTTTATTGGTCTACTGTTACGAGGCAAAATGTTTACGAGGCGGCATGAAAAAAACCTTGCATTAGCCGCATCGGATTATTGGCCGCAAAGTTCAAAGCTGTTCAAAATGTGGGAAAAAAGTAGCGGCTTAAAATCCGGAATCTACGGTAATTGAAATACAAGGTAAGGCAACTTTGGCAGAACAATGTGGAGACGAAGGGGGGCCAAGCAGAACCCGGAAGGCTTGTGGAGCACAGAAGACGGTTTGTTGGTAGCGCCCACCCCTCTACTGACGATTCTGATTTCAGAAGCGCATGGGATTGACCATTGTGCAAGGGGGGAAGTGATACAGAAAATAAAGAAGGATGGTTTTGGTCACCTTATTTACAGGCTTCAGTGGACTTTGTCACAGTGCGAGGTATGCGCACAGAATGCAGGGTTCGGACATCAGTTACTTGACTGGTTAGAAAGTAGACTTAGAGGATGGGGAGCATGGCTGACTAAAATGGCAATAACTATCAGTATTGTAATGAGCTGTGCGCTTGTGCTGTGCTGTTTTCTTCCTTGTCTCAAGTCTCTTGTAGTGCGTGCTGCAACCAAACAATTTCCGATGCTCGTGGCAATTACTGAAGCAAGCTTAGTGGAGAAAGAAACACCGAAAATGTATCGTTACAGCCTACAACACCTGCAGGATGTGTCCAAGTGCAGGACACAGGCACGGAGTCTTGAAACAGAGACGGACTTGGACATGACTTGGACTGGACTGGAACTCGGAGCCCTGACCGGACTTGAACTCGGAGCCCTGGCCGGACTGAAACTCGGAGCCCAGGCCGGACTGGAACTCGGAGCCCTGGCCGGACTGGAACTCGGAGCCCAGGCCGGACTGGAACTCGGAGCCCTGGCCGGACTGGAACTCGGAGCCCAGGCCGGGCTGGAACTCGGAGCCCAGGCCGGGCTGGAACTCGGAGCCCTGGCCGGGCTGGAACTCGGAGCCCTGGCCGGGCTGGAACTCGGAGCCCTGGCCGGACTGGAACTCGGATCCCAGACCGGACTGGAACTCGGATCCCAGACCGGACTGGAACTCGGATCCCAGACCGGACTGGAACTCGGATCCCAGACCGGACTGGAACTCGGATCCCAGACCGGACTGGAACTCGGATCCCAGACCGGACTGGAACTCGGATCCCAGACCAGACTGGAACTCGGAGCCCTGACCGGACTGGATCTGGAACACGGAACTGGAGCTTGGAACACGGAGCCTGGAGTTTGGAACATGGCGATGACAACAACAGACAAAGACAGATGATTCATATCTTGGCTTGGAGGAGCAGCAAATGGCCAGCAATCCTCAGCTAGATACAAAGAGACAGAGTTCCCAACTCAGAGTAGTGGCAAACAGCCCGACCTACTCAGCTGGGAACGAGACCACTAAACCAACCAACGAATGACAATACGTATCCTGACACAGAGAAGATCATGGAGACGGTCCCTTATTCTCGACAGCTCGAAGATGGTCCCTTTTTTGTGGTGGCTCAGAAGACGGTCTCTTATTCGTGGCTGCTCAGAACTTGCCTCGAGCTCAGAACTTGACTCGCTGCTTTGCTGAGGTGACGAACCAGCAGCAAGTAGATGTAAGCCGGAGTCTATATGCTGCTGGTTCAAATGAGGATCAGGTGCCATAATCAAGGAACCCAGTGGAACACGGGGAAAAGGAAATTCACTGAAATGAGTAGTTAACGGACCGGACCATGACACTGTACCAACTTCCAAGCACCTTAACTGTCCTCTCTTGTGCTAGCCATTCCAGCCCTGGGAAAAAAGCCTCTGACTGACCAATGATCAATGCCTCTCATCATCTTATACACCTCTATCAGGTCACCTCTCATCTTCCATTGCTCCAAGGAGAAAAGGCTGAGTTCACTCAACCTGTTTTCATAAGGTATGCTCCCCAATCCAGGCAACATCCTTGTAAATCTCCTCTGCACCCTTTCTATGGTTTCCACATCCTCCCTGTAGTGAGCACAAGTGGGGTCTGACCAGCGTCCTATTTAGCTGTAGCATTACATCTCGGCTCCCAAACTCAATCCCATGATTGATGAAGGCCAATGCACAATATGCTTTCTTAACCACAGAGACTACCTGCACAGCAGCTTTGAGTGTCCTATGGACCCCAAGATCCCTCTGATCCTCCACACTGCCAAGAGTCTTACCATTAATACTATATTTTCCATCATTTTTGACCTACCAAAATGAACTGCCTCACACTTATCTGGGTTGAACTCCATTTAACACTTCTCAGCCCACTTTTGCATCCTATCAATGTGCCACTGTAACCTCTGACATCCCTCCATACTATCCACAACACCCCCAACCTTTGTGTCATCAGCAAATTTACTAATCCATCCCTCCACTTCTTCATCCAGGTCACTTATAAAGATCACAAAGAGCAGAGGTCCCAGAACAGATCCCTGAGGCATACCACTGGTCACCGACCTCCATGCAGAATATGACCTGTTTACAATCACCCTTTGCCTTCTGTGGGCAAGCCAGTTCTGGATCCACAAAGCAATGTCCCCTTGGATCCCATGCTTCCTTACTTTCTCAATAAGCCTTGCATGGGGTACCTTATCAAATGCCTGACTGAAATCCATATACAACTACATCTACTACTCTACATTCATCAATGTGTTCAGACACATTCTCAAAAAATTCAATCAGGCTCATAAGGCATGACCTGCCTTTGACAAAGGCTTGCGGACTATTACTAATCATATTATGCCTCTCCAAATGTTCATGAATCCTGCCTCCCAGGATCTTCTCCATTAACTTACCAACCACTGAAGTAAGCTCACTGGTCTATAATTTCCTGGCCTATCTCTACTCCCTTTCTTGAATAATGGAACAACATCTGTAACCCTCCAATCTTCTGGAACATCTCCCGTCCCCGTTGTTGATGTAAGATCATCACCAGAGTATCAGCAATCTCCTCCCTCGCCTCCCACAGTAGCCTGGGGTGCATCTCCTCTGGTCCTGGAGACTTATCTAACTGGATGCTTTCCAAAAGCTTCAGAATATCCTCTTTCTTAATATCTACATGCTTAAGCTTTTCAGTCTGCTGTAAGACATCCCTACAATTGCTAAAATCCTTTTCCATAGTGAATACTGAAGCAAAGTACTCATTAAGAACCTCTCTATCTCTTCTGGTTCCATACAAACTTTTCCACTGTTACACTTGATTGGTCCTATTCTCTCATGTCTTATCCTCTTGTTCTTCACATACTTGTAGAATGCTTTGGGGTTTTCCTTAATTCTGTCAGCCAAGGCCTTCTCATGGCCCCTTCTGGCTCTCCTAATTTCTTTCTTAAGCTCCATCCTGCTAGCTTTATAATTGTCTAGATTTCTATCATTACCTAGTTCTTTGAACCTTTCATAAGCTCTTCTTTTCTTCTTGACTAGATTTTCAACAGCATTTGTACACCATGGTTCCTGTACCCTCCCATCCTTTCCGTTTCTTTGCAATGTACCTATGCAGAACTCCACGCAAACATCCCCTGAATATTTGCCGCATTTCTTCCATACATTTCCCTGAGAACATCTGTTCCCAATTTATGCTTCCAAGTTCCTGCCTGATAGCCTCATATTTCCTCTTACTCCAATTAAACGCTTTCCTAACTTGTCTGTTCCTATCCCTCTTCAATACTATTGTAAAGGAGGCAGAATTGTGATCACTATCTCCAAAATCCTCTCCCACTGAGAAATCTGATACCTGACCAGGTTTATTTCCCAATACCAGATCAAGTACAACCTCTCCTCTTGTCAGCTTATCTACATATTGTGTAAAGAAACTTTCTTGAACACACCTAACAAACTCAACCCCATCTAAACCCCTTGCTCTAGGGACATGCCAATCGATATTTGGGAAATTAAAATCTCCCACCACAGCAACCCTGTTATTATTGCACCTTTCCAGAATCTGTCTCCCTATCTGCTCCTCGATGTCCCTGTTAGTATTGTGTGGTCTATAAAAAACACCCAGTAGAGTGATTGACTCCTTCCTGTTCCTAACTTCCACCCACGGAGACTCCATAGACTATCCATCCCTCCGTGTTTTCCTCCTTTTCTGCAGCTGTGACACTATCTCTGATCAGCAATGCCACACCCCCACCACTTTTGCCTCCCTCCCTGTCCTTTTTGAAACACCTAAAGCCTGACACGTGAAGTAACCTTTCCTGCCCCGAGCCATCCAAGTCTCTGTAATGGCCACAACATCACAGCTCCAAGTACTGATTCACACTCTAAGCTCATCTGCCTTGTTCATATTACTCCTTGCATTACAATAGACACATCTCAAACCATCGGTCTGAGCACGTCCCTTCTCTATCACCTGCCTATCCTCCCTCTCGCACTGTCTCCAAGCTTTCTTTATTTGTGAGCCAACCACCTCTTCCTCCGTCTCCTCAGTATGGTTCCCACCTCCCCCAGCAATCCTACTTTAAACTCTCCCCAATAGCCTGAGCAAACCTCTCCATCAGGATATTGTTTCCCCTGGGATTTAAGTGCAATCTTTTTTTTTGTACTCCTGCCCCAGAAGAGGTCCCAATGATCTAGAATTCTGAATCCCTGCACCCTGCTCCAATCCCTCAGCAACAGATTTATCCTCCACCTCACTCTATTCCTATACTCACTGTCACGTGCACAGGCAATAATCCCGAGGTTACTACCTTTGTGGTCCTGCTTCTCAATTTCCTTCCTAACTCCCTGCAGTCTGCTTTCAGGACACAGAAACATAGAAAACCTACAGCACAATACAGGACCTTCGGCCCACAAAGTTGTGCCGAACATGTCCCTACCTTAGAAATTACTAGGCTTACCCATAGCCCTCTATTTTACTAAGCTCCATGTACCTATCTAGAAGTCTCTTAAAAGACATTCTTATCCGCCTCTACCACCATTGCCAGCAGCCCATTCCATATACTCACCACTCTCTGAGTAAAAAACTTAACCCCTGACATCTCCTCTGTACCTACTTCCTAGCACCTTAAACATGTGTCCTCTTATGGCAACCATTTCAGCACTGGGAAAAAGCCTCTGATGATCCACAAGATCAATGCCTCTCATCTTATACACCTCTATCAGGTCACCTCTCAAACTCCTTTGCTCCAAGGAGAAAAGGCTGAGTTCACTCAACCTATTCTCATAAGGCATGCTCCCCAATCCAGGCAACATCCTTGTAAATTTCCTTTGCACTGTAATGAGGCGACCAAAACTGAGCACAGTACTCCAAGCAGGGTCTGACCAGGGACCTCCTCCCTTTTCCTGCCTATGTCATTGGTACCAATATGTACCACAACCTCTGGCTGTTCTCCTTCCTTCACTCCTTTCATGCTGTAATAATTCTATGATCTACTTCATGTGAGGAGAAAATCTTCAAATCCAGTCTTTAAGATAGTTCATCAGATTCATTTTTGTGTGCAGTGGTCATATGAATACAGTCCAAGTTATATAATGAACAGATCAATTTTTTAATTTCAAAGACCAAGGTCATACTGTTCACCAAATAAATTCATAGACTAACTCTCAACAGTGAAGAGTCTCCTGCTGTATTTCATTCCTGTCAAAACTGTACAAGGTTTAAGGGTGCTAGTTGGTGGGCATATTCCTATATTAATTACATTGGCCAATAATCTCCTAGAAATACCCATTTCTTAATATACTGTAAGTTCTCTGATCTTATACTCCACAGACAATGATGTACGTACATCTAGAAAAGAGATAGGTTTATGCCATAAGGTACTTCATATGTCATTAATAAAGCAGTACAAAAATCAATAATCCAATCTTAAGGTCCACTGACATTTTTATGTCATGGTTGGCACGATTTAAGATAGGACCATTGCAGATGACTGCACAGATCTGTGTTGCTCTATGCAATTCAAAACCAATCATATGTTCCTGCAGCATTAGCACAACTTTATATATTGCTCTGCTTCAATTATTCATAGTATTCTACCTGCCTTAACTCATTTTTGTGGCAAATAATTCCATGCTTTAGTAACTCTCACCTTATAATGAATTTCAGCTGACCTTCCACCCCATCTTAATTGCTTAGAAACCAAAGGAATGTATTTTTCTTCATTAGCACATCAAAATACTTCATAATTTTAAGAACTACAATTACAGAACAGTAGAACCTGTGACACAGATGGAGGAGAATGCTACTGCCAAATATCCACTCACCAGCATGCAACCATTCTTGTCAAAGTATTTAATGTAATGTGCCTATTTGCTTCCATAGAAATTGTCGCCAAGTATCATTAATTCACATAATTACCATTGCCAGGTCATATTAAGTATATTTTAAGCTGCATGTCACTCACTGTTAAATATGATTAGTTTATATAAATTATTATCAAGTGTTGGTGTTATGCATATTACAAATTTCCAGTTCTCTTACTCTTCATGATACTCGTTACTAGATATCCATTAAACTTTGTCTAATCCTCTGTTATTCATCATAGGAAATACAAGTTGTCTTCATCCAAAAACACTCACTGGCTCTGCATTTATTTTACTTTAATACAAGCCATATTTGCATATTGAACCTGGACTTTTTTCTGCTTTTTACCCATAAGCTTTATTCTTAAAATGAGTAAACATACTATAGCCATATAACATATAACAATTACAGCACGGAAACAGGCCATCTTGGCCCTTCTAGTCCGTGCCGAATGCTTACCCTCACCTAGTCCCACCTACGTGCACTCAGACCATAACCCTCCATTCCTTTCCTGTCCATATGCCTATCCAATTATTTTTTAAATGACAAAATTGAACCTGCCTCTACCACTTTTACTGGAAGCTCGTTCCACACAGCTACCGCTCTCTGAGTAAAGAAGATCCCCCTCATGTTACCCCTAAACTTTTGCCCCTTACCTCTCAACTCATGTCCTCTTGTTTGAATCTCCCCTACTCTCAATGGAAAAAAGCCTATCCACATCAACTCTATCTATCCCCCTCATAATTTTAAATACCTCTATCAAGTCCCCCCTCAACCTTCTATGCTCCAAAGAATAAAGAGCTAACTTGTTCAGGGAATACTGCCGGGAATGAGTACACATAACTGGTGGTGTTCCTTCTATCTTTGAATAACCTCTGAAACATATTAAAATGCCATCCTGAAATCAACCTGCACAATTTAAACAACAGTAAGATAGCGACAGAAATTTTCCCTGAAACCGTAGCAGTTCAAGATCGGCTTTGCACCAAGCCATAATACTTTATATACCACTTAGAAAGCGGACCTGAAGCAGGATGATGGATGATTACCCAACATGATTCAATTGCTGGAGATCAGGGCAGAAGTATTATCCCACCCATGGTACAAATATTAACAGTGAATAGGGAAAAACGCCCCTGCCAAGGACTTTTGTATATACTCGCGCACACAATCACAATCGACAACTGAAAGATGAATGGAAAACCTTTGACGGTTCTATTAAAAACCATGTCAAAGCACAACTTTTATGGTGATAGAGAATAGCTCACAGAGGAGCATTAAAGACTGCTTCGCACCACTGAATGTGCTGTACAGTACTTCACTGTGCTTATTAAATGTACTATAGCAAAACAAAAGACATTGACATCTGAAAGAGCTCTTAGAATCTGACAATGAAAGCTTTTGATTTGCAACTTTCGCAGTGTTTTACAGAGCCCACTTCTGATCGACAAATCTTGTTTGTTGAAGCTGGCTTGACGTTTAGAGATGGAGCTGCATAATTACCAGCAAAGCAATGGTGAAACAAAGGTGATATTTAACTACAATGACAGATAACTCCTTCTCAAAATACAATTAAACCCAGTCATACAGGAATATCAAAAAACATTGTAGAAGAAAATCATATGTCGAATGTAAAGGTACTATTTGCTTGTAGTCCAATTCTCCAGATATGTCCTGCTTCGCTTTGTCAGAAGTAGTTCACTAGAAAATTTGTGCAGTCTTTCTGTATATCACAGGAATGTTAGCTTTTGTTGCTATAATAACCCTCTTTATCTGATTTTATCTTACTGAGGCACAGTGGCTCATGGCCTTGTATTAACCTGGAAAGGAAGCACAATTAAAAAGCCATTTCAAATAGCCTTCATACCCTGGTAAATTACTCATTTTAAATTAGCTTTGGTCTCCTGGTGGACCATCTAACCTTCACTGACCCAGCAATAGCATGTGCACAAATATAGGGTTATCTTTTCAAGTTGGAGCTGGGGTCGTCACTTCTTATAAAAATTAAGATGACAGAAAAGTATGAGAGAAACTTACTGACTGCACAGTTCGTACAGTAGAAAATTAGGACAATAGGTCCTCCATTTAGTCTCCACATGAAACTCATTTCATCCTGTTGTTACATGTAAACGATTATAAGACGCAAGGGAAGGAGTTGTGAAAGCTCTGACTACAAAATTTCAATCCGCTCTGGCTGCAGGAATGGTGCCAGAGGACTGAAGAACTGCAAATGTCATTTAAAATGGAGCGGAGGATAAATCGAGTAATTACAGGCTAATTAGTTTAATTATGTAGAGGGGGAATCATGGGAAACCATTCTCAGGGACAGTATCATGACTGAGATTAGTCAGGAACAGTTGTGTCTGATTAACACGTCTGAGTTCTTTGTGAAGGAAACAAGGTTTTAGCAGGGTGGTTAGGGAGTCAGTATGGGCATTCTGTTTGATGAAGTGTGTATGGATTTTATCAATTGATTTTGGTGTTCAATAGGACAGGCTGGTCAAAAATATAAAATCCCATGGAATTCAAGGGAGATTGGAAATTAACTCCAAAGTTGGCTCAGTAGCAGGAGACAGAGTTTAGTTGTTGACAGCATGCTAATGAGACTGAAAGGCTGTTGTCTAGGGAGATTCTGTAGGAATTAGTACTTAGTCCCTCACTTCTTGGAGGAAATGCTAATAATTTAATGTAATGCCATTAGGCTTTACAATTCAACTGCCAGGACTTAAGAACTTTTTTTAAAGCTATTATTAATGCTTTTTGAGTTAGTGATTTAGATGCATATCATATTATTACTGAGTTAAGTATTGTATGTAATGAGTTTTTGCTACAACAAGTGTATGGGACATTGGAAAAAATGTTGAATTTCCCCATGGGGATGAATAAAGTATCTATCTATCTATCTAATTTATTCCTTAACACGGAGGGCCTGAGAATAAAATACTGACCTGATGCAAAAATTAGCCACATGATTGATGGATATGAGGAAAGTTTAAGACTAAAGAAAGATTCAAATGGAGAAGATCCTGAGAGGCAGGATTTATGAGCATCTGGAGAGGTATAAGATGATTGGGAATAGTCAGCATGGCTTTGTGAAAGGCAGATCATGCCTTACGAGCCTGATTGAATATTTTAAGGATGTGATTAAACACATTGATGATGGTAGAGCAGTAGATGTAGTGTATACGGATTTCAGTAAGGCATTTGACAAGGTACCCCATGCAAGGCTTATTGAGAAAGTAAGGAGGCATTGGATCCAAGGGGAAATTGCTTTGTGGATCCAGAACTGGCTTGCCACAGAAGGCAAAGAGTGGTTGTAGACAGGTCATATTCTGCATGGAGGTCTGAAGGTCAGTGACCAGTGGTGTGCCTCAGGGATATGTTCTGGCACCCCTACTCTTGGATGAAGAAGTGGAGGGATGGGTTAGTAAATTTGCTGATGACACAAAGGTTGGAGGTGTTGTGGATAGTGTGGAGGGCTGTCAGAAGTTACAGCAGGATGTTCATAGGATGCAAAAATCGGCTGAGAAGTGGCAATGGAGTTCAACCCAGGTAAGTGTAAGGTGGTTCATTTTGGAAGGCCAAATATGATGACAGAATATAGTATTAATGGTAAGACTCTTGGGAGTTTGGAAGATGAGAGGGATCTTGGGGTTGGAGTCCATGGGGCACTCAAGGTTGCTACGCAGGTTGACTTTGTGGTTAAGAAAGCATACGGCACATTGGCCTTCATAAATTGTGGGACTGAGTTAGGGAGCTGAGAGGTAATGCTGCAGCTATATAGGACCCTGGTCAGACCTCACTTGGAGTACTGTGTTCAGTTCTGGTCGCCTCACTATAGGAAGGATGTGGAAACCATAGAAAAGATTCAGAGGAGATTTATGAGGATGTTGCCTGGATTGGGGAGCATGCCTTATGTGAATAGGTTGAATGAACTCAGCCTTTCTTCCCTGGAGTGACAGGGGATGAGAGGTGACCTGATAGAGGTGTAAAAGATGATGAGAGGCATTGATCATGTGGATAGTCAGAGGCTTTTTCCCAGGGCTGAAATGACTAGCATGATAGGGCACAGTTTCAAGGTGCTTGGAAGCAGGTACAGAGGAGATATCAGGGGTAAGCTTTTTACACAGAGAAAGGTCAGTGCGTGGAATGGGCTGCTGGCAATGGTGGTGGAGGTGGATACGATAGGGTCTTTTAAGAGATTCTTGGACAGGTATAAGGAGCTCAGAAAATTAGAGGGCTATGAGTAACCTTAGGTAATTTCTCAGGTAAGGACATGTTCGGCACAGCTTTGTGGGCTGAAGGGCCTGTATTGTGCTCTAGATTTTCTGTGTTTCTATGTTTTTTCTATGTTTTGTCTAGGCAGCTGGGCACTAAATAATGGGAAGTGGAATTTGTTCCAGCAAATTACAAGTGATGCATTTGGAAAGGTGCAAAAAGGCAACAGAATATATTATAAATGTGTAGATATTGAGCGATGTGGTGCAAAATAGGGATCTTGAAATGCATGCATACAGATAATTAAGAGTAGCAGGTCAGGTTAATGAGAGCTAGGAGTCATAAAATTGCATTCTCTTCTTATCAAGGCAGATGAGGAAAGGAAATTAAAATTGCTCTAGTTATTACAGTTATGGATCACTGCCAGGGAACTTACAATGTTGGTGAAGTGCATACACTTCAACATGTTTCAAGCAAGATGATTAAACTTAGGGTGGTAGTACATATGATGGCCAGTGTTTCTCTTGGAAGTGAGTGAGCACTGTGGTTAGTCACTCGATCCATTTCTGTACCAGCCACTGCTAATAGTTTATTGATACTGTTTTCATTAAAGGATTTCTATTGTTTGCCTCAGTGAGCAAAGGCACTGCTGCGACACGAACAAAGTCGCCGGAGAGACACCGAAGCTAACGGATATAGAAATGTTCATTTATCAAAAACGAGCAGCAGGCATCATAATTCGAGACACTCTTGGAAGGAGAGGCATCCTGACCCAATATTACATGACATTTTTACAGACTAAAGATCAAAAGTAACAGCAGGGCAATTCTATATTCACAATATATTTATAATGCTTCCTTTGAATTACATATAAATTTCAAGCACCTCCGTCCTCAGACCCATACTCCAGACACCCAAAATGAATGTTAATACCCATCATCTCTGCACCACATTCATGTGCATGCAGGCTTCTGCATTCACATGGAATACCATTGTTCAGAGCTGCATTTTAAATTCTATAATCTATAACCCACACTCAGGTCTGAAAACTGGCTGCTGTTAACTTTTTTATTTGCTATATACCCTAACTCCAGAATACACCTTAACAGACACACATGTATTCCTAAATTAAACCTGGAACAGCACTTATATCACAATGACTAAAGTCAGGCACATATACCACAAAACATTAGGCAAGTTAGATCAAATAACATTTACAAATTAATGTTTATATCCGTAAATTGAACTCACTTAAGACCTCAACTGCAGAGAGTAAAATGCTCAAACACTGTGGAAAGAAAAAACCAGAAGAATAACAACTATTTGATTTTTTTTCATGTATCCCTGGTTCTTGACTCTCTAATCAGAGGAATTAACCTTGTAGCAGCCACACTGCTTATCCTTCTCAGAATCTTATTGGCTAACTACATCTTATGGAAGCTCTCCACCTTGTGCTGACTGACAAGCATTGCTACCATTTCATTCACTTGATGGATCCAGGTGGTCTTACCCTCCTTCAGCAGCCATGACTCCTGTCTTCAGAGTGCAGAGGGTTGTAAACTGAGCCAGCTCCCCGCTACTGAGGACATCTTCAGTAGGTAAATCCTCAAGAAGGTGGCATTTATCATTAAAGACACCCACCACCAAGGAAATGCCCTCATTCATTGCTTCTATCAGGAATAGAGGAGGCTGAAGGCACACAGTCAATGTTTTAGGAACACCTTCTTCCCCTTTGCCACCACCTCACTATTTTGCTCTCTTTTTGAATGACTACTTCTTATTGTAAGTTACAGTAGTTTGTGTATTGCACTATACTGCTGTTGAATAACAAATTTCACGATATACAGTATGTCAAAAATAATAAACCTGATTCTGATAGAAGAAATCCTAGGCTCACTTGATAACTCAAAACAGAGATCCAACTCCATTTTGTACTACTGCAGCTCCTGCTCTGCCACCAAATCTCCTTAACTGTCCCAAGCTTCCCTGTTCCAAGAGACCAGGATCAAGTTTCCCCTCTTTTTTCCTACTTCCCTTTGCTGATCATTAGCACAGGAGATTCTGCAGATACATGGCAGTACTAATAAGGACACAAGGAACTCTGCAGATGCTGGAAATCCAGAACAACACAATGAAAATGCTGGAGGAACTCAGCAGGTCAGGCTGCACCTATGGAGAGGAATAAAAAAGTTGATGTTTCAGGACAAGACCACTTGATCAGGACTTCAAGAATCTCAGCCCAAAACATTGACTGTTGGTTCCCTTCCATGGATGCTGCCTGACCTGCTGAGTTCCTCCTGCATTTTGTGTCCCGTTGCTGATCGCTGCCTCCTTACTTCAGCTCACAGGCATCTGCCAATCAATTTGATTTGCCGTTAGGAAACTGGATGGTAAGATTTCAATTAGTTCCTGCTGTTATTTTATGCATTTCCTAGCTTGAAATCACCTTTGTTAAACCTTACTCCCTTCATGAACCTGAGTATTAAGTGGTACCAAATTTACTGAAACCCAGCACACCCTTATTTAAGGTCATGGGTTTAATGTTATGATTCTCTGCTGCGACAAATAAATATAAAATACTGTGACATAGGAGAAAATCAAACACACAGGGTATTTCAGAACTTCCAGGCAGAGCAATGCTGGGGAAACTTCATCAGTATAATGGGAGCTTGCCTTCTATACAGTTTGAGAGACAATTCCAGAATCTGACTTGTTGGTACTGCAGAGATAATCTCATTTATATTTATATTTATCCATTTATTATAATAATAAAGCACACATCAAAGAGGCATCCATAAAGATATGGTCACTTCAAACTCAGCCTATCTCTATGATGCTGGAGAGAAAACAAAACAAGACATAAACCCGGAAGTGTGGGATTGACTAAAGTGCTCAGTGAACAGAAGAATAGGGTAGCTTTTTCACCTGTGAGCAACACTTGACCCATAGGAGCACTGGGCAAAGCAAAAGCTTCAGAACCCCAAGAAGCAATTGTACTTCATGATAAATGAATTATTACCAATTACATTGGTCCTGACAAAGAAATGTTAGTAATAAACCAAAAAAAACTTAAATAACCCTGTCTGTATTGAAATAACTTCACTTGAGATTTTAAGATTATTTTAACCATAATAGAACATTTGATGCATTGATTTACTGCCTTATATTTTCCCCCAGGTTATGCTTCACAAATTTCCCAGAAACCAATACATTGAATGAAGCACAAATACAAGTGAATGATAGAGAGTTATTGCATTCTCAGTAAAGCTTTACCATCAAAAAACAAATGTTAATATTCCAGCATTCCTTTCATCTAAGACTAATTTTTGAACTTCCTCTTCTCTGATGGTCTGAGCAACCAGAACTTCAGCTCTCCTTCCCTTTCCTGTCTTGGTATCTGTACCAGCTGCTCGATTCCTAGTACAAAATAAATTGCATTCCAGGTGGTCACACACAACTTTCATAATTGCAATGGAGTTTTTTTTTTCTCTCCAGGTAAGATCTCAGAAGTGATTCCATTTCATTGAATTTACACTTTCACAACAGATTATATTTTAGTTGGGGAAAATATACTAAAATCAGCAACAGCTCTGTGTTGTACAACTAACCTGAGCCCTACTGATATAAAAATGATGTGTGTACTTGAACAACTCAGACATGAGGAGCTGATTTTACAACAACATTGTGATTGTGCTTCCACGGTCACCAGAAACTTGAGAGGGCTGACATGTCTTGCTTTCTCTCAAACTGTTACAACTCACATTTCACAGAACCTCTTATCTCACAGGACATTATGAGAAACTGCAATCTTTTCTCTCAATTCCTGGAATTATGGAGCCTAGACAGTCATTCACTGCTCAGCTACCAATGCATCCACAATATAGTTGGCCAGTTAATGTACTGAAGGCACAGTTAGCAACCTATAATACAGCTGTTAAATTACAATGTTACCTGGGTACATTGGGGTTTGCTGGTTTACAAAGTTATAGAAGAAGCACTTGTCAGTGAACTCCATAGAGAGAGAAAGTCTAACTTAAATTTTCGATGCAATGTGTACATTTAGAGTAGTTTGCCCAGCACAGAACTAAGGAAGAAAGTGACACACTGAGAAAACACTCAGGGTATGAAATGTTATTTATAACAGCAGGAACCCAAGGAGTTCAGAGGTGTTGACAACTCACTCTAACCTGGTAGCTCACACTGTTAGATCCCAGAGCAACAAACTGCTGAAAGACACACTCTGACCACAGGTTGTTAATAACCAAGTACCTACATCTTGTTCTATTCCACTTGCAAACACTTTCTGGTCTTGACTGTAAAATTCTCAAAATCTTAGCCTTTGCTTCAACACATATGTGATTAAATTTATTGTTTTGTGGCAGCAGCATATTGCAATACATAATAATTAAAACTATAGATTATGCTGAGATGTATATATAAGAAAAGAAAATTAAGTAAGTTGTGCAAAAAGAGAGGAAAAATACTGAGGCAGTGTTCATAGGATCACTATCATTTCAGAAATCTGATAACGGAGGGGAAGAAGCTGTTCCTGAAACATTGAGTATGTATCTTCAGTTTCTTGTACATCTTCCTTAATGGTAGCAATGTGAAGATTGCATGTCCTGTGTGATGGGGTTCCTTAATGATGTATGCCCACTTCTTAAGGCATCGCCTTTCAAAGATGACCTGGATGCTGCGGAGACTAGCGCCTATGATAGATTTGGCCAAGTTTACAGCTTTCTGCAGCTTTTTCTGATCCTGTGCTGTGGCCCCTCCATACCACATGGTGATGCAACCAGTTAGAATATTCTCCATGGTACATCTGTAGAAATTGGTGACATATCAATTCTCCTCAAAATCCTAATGAAATATAGCTGCTGTCATGTCTTCTGTAATTACATGAATACATTTGGGTTTCAGCACCGAAGTTACAGAGAAAGGTTGAACAAGTTAGGACTTTATTCTTTGGAGCGTAGAAGGTTGAGGGGGGGACTTGATAGAGGTATTTAAAGTTATGAGGGGGATAGATAGAGTTGACGTGGATAGGCTTTTTCCATTGAGAGTAGGGGAGATTCAAACAAGAGGACATGAATTGAGAGTTAAGGGGCAAAAGTTTAGGGGTAACATGAAGGGGAACTTCTTTACTCAGAGAGTGGTAGCTGTGTGGAACGAGCTTCCAGTAGAAGTGGTAGAGGCAGGTTCGATATTGTCATTTTTTAAAAAATTGGATTGGTACATGGACAGGAAAGGAATGGAGTGTTGGGTTATGGGCTGAGTGCAGGTCGGTGGGATTAGGTGAGAGTAAGTGATCGACATGGACTAGAAGGGCCGAGATGGTCTGTTTCTGTGCTGTAATTGTTATATGATATATGATTGTGACTGCAAAACAATCTCAGGTTGTAGGGCCTCCCTCTGTGGTAGTTGTAACAGTTGATTCTGGGACAGCAGGAAATAGTTCTGACAGCTCTGGCCAACTTTCATCTCTAACAATTGACTCTACTTTCCTCAACTGATCACTGTGTCATCTCCAGATGACAGCAGGCACAATCTCCACTGTGTAGGAGAGTGTTCCAGTTCTGTCTTTAATCCTTCCAAGTGCCCACTTTTGATCACCTCTGCAGTCCCTTACCAGGACTGCTTGTTCAGGAGTAAAACATCAAAACTCCTTGTCTGAGGAGTTTTCATTTAGTCTCAGCTGTTTGTCTTACATACTCCTTCTGAGATTGGGTTTGAGGAGATTCAAACATGAGCACAAGGGATGACCCAGGATCAGCAGAGCTGGTGAGTTGTTAATTGTGGAGTATGTTGAATTGCAAGATGCAAGGAGGAAATTGGCCAGCGTCTGATTCAGTGTCAGTATAGTGTGTTCTTTAGTCTCTGAGCATACCTTTCTGCCAAGCCATGTGTAGCTGGGTGGAATGGTGCAGATGTAATATGGTATGTCTTATTCCATTCATTTTCAGCAATGACTGAAACTGTTCTGCAACAAACTGTGGTCCAGCGTCACTGACTAAGTGTTCTGGAACACCAGTCCTTGTGAAGCTGCTTCTCATCACATCAACAGTGTGTGAGGCTGCAACGGAGGCTATCAGGAACATGTTTGGCCACTTCATAGCTGCTTCTAAGAAGCTTGTACCCATGAATAAAAAATCCAGAAAAATCAACATGAATCCTCTGCCAAAGAAATGCTGGCCAATCCCAAGGATGGAGAGGCACTGATCTTGGTATCTCCTGGATGTGTTGGCATCCTGCACAGTGCATGGTGAGGTGCTTGTTTTCTGATCTATCCCATGACAAAAGACAAAGCTTCAATTCAGTGCTTTCATTTTAACAATGCTTAGATAACCTGTGTGTAGCTCTTCCAGCACTTTAGCTCTCAGCTTGGATGGAGGCGTGTTGATTGCTGTATTTCATTGTCACGAATGTCATTCCCACAGGTGTTATCTTTACTTCAGTATAAGTTCTAGTAGATATCTGCAGGCTTCAGTTAAGTACCTTTGAAATGCCATTCAAACTCATTTTGTGGAATGGCTGAAACAGCCGAGTCAGAGTCCAATTCCTTTTTAATTAATTTGCCATTCACTTATGGTGAATGCTTGTCGCTTGCTGGTTTTCACATTGTAAATCTTAAGGCTGCTCAATCCTGTGTCACTCGCATCTATCAGATTTTTCATCAACAGCATGCAGATTAGTGTTCTCTTTGAAACTGCAACTTGACTCTTTATCTGTTTCTCTGCCCTGTGCAGTCCATTTTTTTTGGCCTGACATACTCTTTTTAGGTGAGTATCTACTTTGTTGAATGTCCTGCAAGTTTCACTTTTAAAACTGCATTGGTCTGGTGTATGCGAGCTCCTGCCACAATGGTAACACAATTTGTTTGGGCAGGCCAGTTTCTATTTAGATATTGTAATTTTGTGTCAACTTTCATTCCTGACTGCTACTCAATTACACCTCTTCTGTTTCCATTAATATTGCAGTTTCAATTGCTCGTTTAAATGTGAGTTGTACTTCAGTTAGGAGCTGTGTTCAGATGTTTTCTTTTAAGATTCCATAAACTAATCAGTGCATTATGAAGCCTATCATTGAACTGATAATGCTCAGAAAATCTCTTCCATTCAGACACATAAGCCCCTTCCTTTTAAGTCCGCTCATTAAACCTAAAGCGGCCTGCAGTTAGCAGTAGTTTCAATTCTAAATGTTCCAGCTTTACATTCATGATATCATCAAAGCTCATTTTAGCTTGTTTGATTGGAGCAGTTAAACTTCTAAGCAAACTGTATGCTTTTCCATTCATTGCACTCAACAATGCTGGCACTCATTTTTCATGGCCTATTTCATTTGGTTCAAAATACTGCTCAATTCATTCCATATACATCATCTAGTGCACTGTTTTGCAGTCAAACACTTCTATCTTTCCAATGTAGCCAACATTTCTGTTTATATTTTTATACACTATTATGCACTCATGGCTGTATATGTTGCTTGTTTATTCTAATGCATTTCTGCCCTTTTTTAAATTCAAATGCCTCTTTTTCTTTCCAAAAAAAAAAACAAGCTGTGTTTCAATAGGTGGGTAGTTGTCTCAGATTTGTTTTAAAACTTCCTTGTCACTACTTTTAAGTTTTGTAATTCCAGAAACTAATTGAAAGAGAAATACAAGAGCTTGGATAATAGTCTACTTTTTTTTCTCCTTATTTTTTCAGTAAGGTGTTCACATATGACATTGTGGCTTAATGACAGGTACCATTCATGTATGTCTTACATATGGCCCATAATGAATCATGTAACAAATAAAGAATGCTTAATCAAACAATATATTTAGAATATTACCCATATATCATGAAACATTAAATACACTACAATTGTGGGTATAAAATATTCGATGACACTATACTAAAATGTGAGGGAATTTTGAGATAGAGCATGTTAATAGGCTCTTCCATCTGAACAAAGCTATGCTGCCCAATTGCACCAATGAAACCAATTGACCTACTAACCTTGCATCTTTGGAATGGGGGTGGAAATTGCAGTCATGGCAAACTCCTTACAGACAGAAGCAGGAATTGAACCTGGCACTATACTAATGTTATGCTAACCACTATGCTACTTTGCCACCCCAAGATCTCCTTCACCTCTTGGCCAATATTTATCCCTCATGAAGTCTTCCCTAAAGCAGATCATCTGGTGACTTAGAGTACTGTGCAAAAATCTTAGGCACTGTACTTGTTAACGTGGAACACAGAGCAAATTTGTAAATTTGGTAGGAGCAAAGAATGTTGAAAATGGCAAGGGTGGAGCACCACAGGATAGATATGTGACAGGTGGCAGGGAAGGAGTGCTACGGTTGGGGGGTGGAGCGAGTGTAAACATCCAGCCCTGAGATACCAGACAAGGGCATTCAATTTCAAACAATTAGTTAATTGAACATTACCTCTCTGGTGCTTCCTGCTCCTTCCCCGCTCCTTCCACCTATTTCCAACCAAGATTTCCCTCTCCCTGACACCTTCCCACTCTCAGTCTACGATAGAGACTCAAATCAGAATCAGGCTTATCATCACGTACGTCATATTTTTTTGAGGCAGCAGTACAGTGCAATACATAAAATTACTACAATATTGTGCAAAAGTCTTTGGAGTATATATGTACCAACGGACTTTTGCTCAGGACTGTATTTAGTGTCATAGAACACTACAGCACAAAACAGGCCCTTCGGACATTAGTTTGTGCCAAACCATTAATTTACAAAGTCCCATCAACATGCAGCTGGATCATTGTTCTCTGTACCCCTCCCATCTATGCACCTATCCAAACTTTTCTTAAATGTTGAAATCAAACCAACATCCACCACTTCTGTTGGAAGCTCATTCAACTCTCTCACCACCCTCTGAGTGAAGAAATTTCCTCACATGATCTGCTTAAACTTGTTCACCTTTAACCTATAACCTCTAGTTTTCGTCTCACCCATCCTCAATGGAAAAATCCTGCTTGCATTTACTCTGTATTTTCCCTTCATAAGTTTGTACACCTCTATCAAATTTCCCCTCATTCTTCTATGCTCTATGTAATGAAGTTCTAAACTATTCAATCGTTCCTATAACTCAGGTCCTCAGGTCCTGGAAACATACTTGTAAATTATCTCTTCACTGTTCCCTGCACTTTTTCAATCTTATAGACATCTTTCCTGTGGGTAGATGACCAAAACTTTACACAATACTCCCAATTACATCTAACCAACATCTTATAAAACTTCATCATAACATCGCTGCTCCTCTTCTCAGTACTTTGATTTATAAAGGCCAAAGTGCCAAAAGCTTTCTTTATGATCCTATCTACATGTGACACTACTTTCAAAGAATTATCAATCTGTATTCCCAGATTCTTCTATTCTACTGGGCTCCTCAGGGCCCTACTTCTCACCGTGTATGTCCGACTCTGGTTTGTCCTCCCAAAGTGCAATACCTGTAACTTGCCTGCATTAAATTCCATATGCAATTTTTAGTCCATTTTTTTTCCAACTGGTGCAGAAACCATTACACCCGATATTGGTGTCATCCACTAATTTGCTGATCCAAGTTACCGCATTATCGTCCAGGCTGTTGATATAGATGACAAACAAAAATGGACCCAGCACTGATCCCTGTGGCATCTCCTAGTCACAGACCTCTAGTGAGAGAGGCAGCAAACTACTACCACTCTCTAGCTTCTGCAAAGCCATTGTTCTAATTTAGTTTACTACCTCATCTTGATTGCATCAATTTATCTGTGGTGGACTTTAGGATTGGGAATATCAAAGCTTTGTATTGGTTATTTTAAAAGATGTAAATATCTGGACTTGGAGGCAGAAAAAATAAATGAGTAATTAAAGATTGCCTCTATATATAAGAGGAAGTGCATTTAAATTTCAGGCCACAGTTTACTTTGGGATACGTTCCAATATAAAGTGAAGTTTAGAGTGCCAGTTACATTAGGTATAAAATGAATTGTCGTGTTCACTTGCAGCTGAGTCTAAGAGAAGCAACACTTCTTGGACAAATAAATCATTACATTAATTTATTTATTCATTCATTTATTTATTCATTTATTCATTCATCCATCCATCCATCTATTTATTTGGAGATACAGTGCAAAACAAGCCACTCTGTCTAGCGACCTACCAATGTAACACTAGTGCAATCAATAGACAATCACCTTTTAACCTACTGATCTTTAACCATAGCTTTTGGACTATGGGAGGACAGTGCCAGAATTGAACTCTGAAACGACACCGAGCTAAAATAATGTCGTGCTAACTGCTATGTTACCGTGGTGCACTATTGTGTGCCTTCAAAGAAAGTCATAATATTTTGTTCTTTTAATCAACATTCTCGAAAGCATTTACAGATTAAAAAAAATATTTACTGACAACCTGAGTGCATATCAAATAGCAATAAGTAGTCTTGAGTAGTCATTTTGCTGCCATTTTTAGCAATTTAAAATTAAGTTACTCATGGATACTGAACTGTGCTCTCTTCATATAAATGCTAACTTTGTCCCAGTTCCAGAATATTTCAGCAAACATCTTTGGATGCTGGAAAATACATGCATAATTGTATTAATAAACACTGAACAACTGCATTAGCTTCTGAACATATTTGGTTTTGGTGATATGCAAATCAGTGTGAAAATTTAACTAGGATATTTATTTCAGGAAACTGCTGATGGTGCTCAAAGTGGAATTTTTTTTTCACGTTTTGAGGATATTGCAAATTGTTTTTTTTTAAGTGCTTATTTTTGATGGGCAGAAGCAGAGGTGATAGAAAGTTTTCTACTAAAATGATTTACTGAATAATTAGGTAATTATTTTTGGTGCATGATTTTGAAAAGTTCATGCTGGTCAAGGCTCTATGAGAATTTCTTTGTTCTTGTAATGATTTCATGGATTTGTTTGCATGCACACAAAGAAACAGAAGTGTTCTGTTTCTAATTGAAGAACAGATTCCTTTGGTAGTACCATGTGAAGGTACACAAATCCAGGAGAGATGTATCCACCAGTGATGTCCTGATTCACCTCCTGCCTAAGCAAGGATCTGGACCTGATGCAACTTGCTTATTGCCACAATAGGTCTCCAGTTTTCGCAATCGCACTGGCCGTCCACTCGGTCTTGGATCATTTGGACAACAGCAATACCTACCTCACGATGCTGTTTATTGTCTATAGTTTAGCTTTAAATATAACCGTACCCTCAGTTCTAATCGACAAGCCCCAGAACCTGGGCCTCTTACCTCCTTCTGCAATTGGATCCTTGACTTCCTTATCGGGAGACCACAGTCTACACGGATCAGAAATAACATCTCCTCACTAACAATCAACATGAGTGCACCTCAAGGATGTGTGCTCTACTCTCTCTGCACCCACGATTGTGCGGCTAGGCACAGCTCAAACGCCGTCTATAAATTTGCTGCTGACTCAAGTATTGCAGGCAGAATTTCAGATGGTGATGAGGAAGCATACAGGAGCAAGATAGTTCAACTGGTTGAGTGGTGTTGCTGCAACAACCTTACACTCAATGTCAGAAAGGAAACTTCATGAAGAAGTTAAGGGAACACACAGCAGTTCTCATCAAGGGATCAGAAATGGAAAGGGTGAGCAGTTTAAAGTTCCTGCAACAAGATCCTAGTCCACAACAATATGAGATTTTCAAAGAGAAAAGGAAATCCACAGCTATTTGAAACTTAAAATGAAACATGAAAATACAGAACTGATGAAAAGTCATCCTGAAATACAGACTGTTTCTCTCTCCAGAGATACTGGCTGGCCTGCTGAATTTTTCTAGCATTTTGTTGTTATTTTGTTATATGACTTATACAAATATTAATATCACTGAAATCTTCTACTCATCTTTCAAAATGCAGAATATTTGTTTAAATGACATATAAATATGTCAAAATTAATTGGACATATTCACAACTGGTCTTATGCTGGTTGCCTTCTGGCAGTTCAAGGTCACAGCTGTCTGGTAAAAATGATGTATGTGCATAAATTGAGGAGTAATGACTTGTTTTACAATTTGCCATCTGTTTCAATGATCTTAATGCTAACATGTTGATCCTCTATCTCACTAATCACAGCTTACCAAATCATTTCCAGTGTTCGTCCAGACAATGTTCCAACATGGGCAGCACTGGTAATTACATTATCTAGTCAGGGACAATACCACAGTTCAAAATCTGCTCTGTTCATGAGAGAGAGAGATACATGTTTTATTTTGATTATCTCCTTTGTTTCTGCAACCCTGCATTGACATCCTAAACACGAGAAAGTCTGCACATGCTGGAAATCCAAAGTAACACACACAAAATGTTGGGGGAACACGGCAAGACAGGCAGCATCTATGTTTCCGGCTGAGATCATTCTTCAGGACAGAGAAGGAAGGGGGTAGATGCCAGAACAAAAAGATGGAGATATGGGAAAGAGGCTCATTGGAAAGTGACAGATGAAGCCAAGTGGGTTGGAAAGGTGAAGTGCTGAAAAAAAAATAATCGGATAGGAGAGGATAGTGGACCATAGGAGAAAGGGAAGGAGGAGGGGGCCCAGGGGGAAGTAATAGGAATGTAGGAAAAAAAGTAAAAGGTTAGAGAAGGGAACAATGGAAGGATTGAGTGAATTTATTTACTGAAAGCAGAAATTGATAATCATTGCATCAGGTTGGAGGGTACAGAGACAGAATATAATGTGTTGCTCCTCCACCCTGAGGGCAGACTCATCATGGTAAAAGAGGCCACTTTGCCTTCTTAAAGCAGGGCATGGTTGTCCAGTTGCCAGAGCTTTCTGTTATTTCTTCCTGTCTGTATTCTATTCTTCTTATGCTAAGGTCTGGTCAAGTTGAGCTCTAGAAATCTGTAAGTATCCAGAAAGAAGAGTAGGCACCAATTTGGAAAACACCTTAGTATCCCCTTTATTTACTTCCTAAAATTTAAGGACCAGTCATAACTTGAACTATAACATTACACAATGGTATAGGAAGTCAGTCAAGTGTGGGGAACAAATTAATAACATGTTAATAGAGGGATTCACTCTGTTTTCTGCAGCAAAAAAGCAAGGTGCAGAAAACTACTGTCTTCGTCCAATAGATATTTGCAAGGGTTGTGGAGGAACTTAGAAATGGAAGGGACGGTAGCCATTGTGTATAGTACCACGACAAAGGCAAGGCAGTTAAAGAGATTCCGCATCTACAGTATGAGGAGTTAGACAGCAAATCAAGAAGCAGAATCTTAAAGGATTTTTTACTTAAGCCACATAAAATAGGACTGGCATGTTAGAGAAACAAATGTGCGGCCTGAATATTAGTGTGGTGAAACTGGGTTTAGGTTAATGAGGCATTAACGCCAGAATGTGGGAAGGTATGGCTGCACATTTGGGACACTCTAGACCTGTACTATGTGAGGAAAAAGTGTTCCAGGACCAGAAAACATGACACAAAGTTGAAAAGCGTTTAAACTAAATGATGGGGTTAAGGGATCAAAGTTGCAAAGGTTTAGATCAATGAGCAAGCATAAGGCTACAGGTGAAGTTATTAAAAAAGGAAAATGATGCATGTATTGTGACAAGGAGTAGACATCCAAAAGTGAATCATTTGATGAGGCTAGAGTTTACAAAAGAATAATTCAAATTTAAGACTCTGTCTCTATACATATCTAACATTTGAGACAAAACAGAAGAACTGAGAGTGTAAAATAGAAATAAATTAGCACAATCTAACATCCATTGTAAAAAGCATAGTTGTATGACGACAAAGATTGGGACTTTAATATTGAAGGGTGTATGGCATTTTTGAAGGAAATGAAACTGGAAAAAGATGTTGGACGTGATGCTCCCAGTGCAGCTCCAGTGGGACATAAATTGGGGACTGCTTTGTTGAGCACCTTTCACAAAAGGCAGGGTTTCCCCATTGGTCACCCATTTCAATTTGACTTCACCATTCGCCTACTGAGAGCAGATAGGAGGCTGAGATCCAGTGATTAATCTTCTCCAAAGTGCACTGCAGTTCCTTGTCTAAGCCACGACCTTCCAAAATTTCAGGCTAAACCACTTACAAAGATGAGGGCAGCTAGCAAATAAGTAAAGCAACAGCAACAATAAATATATAAGTGAAGCAGGGTTTTTTTTATAACAAATAAAACATTTATTAAATACTGAAAAACAAACCCCCAAAAAGTAAACAAATGACTAACGTAACCGGAAGTCAGCTGCTGTGCGGCAGCTTGAGCAGATATTAAAGGGATAAAGCGAAAACAGTTCTTAAAGTGATGTTGCAAAAACAGTTCTTCAAAGTAGTACTGCAAAAGTTCAAAATGCTTACAGTCCATTAAAGGAGAGACTTTTTTAGACTATTTAAATTCTCTTTAACGTCATGTTGTTGCGGTTCCCAGTCGAACTATACTTTTCCCGGAGAACTTACGAAGATGAAAATGAAACGGCTTAAAGGCACTGATCTTTCCTTGAGGAAACTGTGCACCCAACCTTTTCTGTTCTTATCGCAGGGGCTAACACGGGCACATCCAATGAATTCCTTCTGAATGAGGATCAAACAAGGTCGAACCTGTTTCACCGTCGAAATCGACTTTCCTCGATCTTTTAGCTCCCGAACTCCGATCTTCACTTTCCACTGATTTTTAACTGGCAGTATTATAAAGAAACTGCTGGCAATGACCCTTTAAACTTTAGGCATTAAATAAAACTCCATCTTTAAATGGAACTGCGTCATAATATTGGACCGCGCAGTAGCATGGAGTCAAAATGGCAAATCCAGCCACGAACTGCCCCTCCTCACAGGGAGGAGTCCTCCTTTTATACCCTGTTGCAAAAAAACTGTCACATGACTTCTAGTGGTGAGAAAATGATGTCATTTCACCATCACAAGACCATTACCTTAGACCCAGTATAGCTTCAAAACCACTGTTACGTGACAAGTACAAGATACCCACGGGTACGTAACAACAGTTACAGGCAGAATGTGCACAATCTACACAGACAGGACTGAACATGGGTCACCGGAGCTATAACACAGCAATGCTATATATAAATTATTGGTATAATTATAATAAAAAACAGAATAATCATCAGCTGCTGTCAGCTAAATATATATAAAAGAAACATTTTGTTGCAACCAGTTCCCTGAGATTTCTTGTAAAGGGATGAGGATTCAGCATAAGCCATTAAGTGTGCTGGTCATGGAACCCTGCATCTGTAAGTCAATGTTATTGATGCCAATTGAAGCAGACTTCAGAAGCAGAGTCCAGCTTGAATATTGCATGTTTAGCACAAACAACTCGGCAAAGATCACTTTGCTGTAAAGCACAAGTCAGGCTGATCTACTGGATAAAAGAATTCAGGGAAAAGTCTGCTAACTGAATCAATGTCAGTGTCAATATTTTTTAGAAATCAAATAGAAAGTATGAATTAAGCATACCACTATCCCATGATTATTAATTGATTACTTCTGAAATGTAGCACTGCTTGGTGAAATGTTTTATTCGGCATTTACCATAAAATCCACATTTAGATCTAGCCCAATTAATACCACTCAGAAAATGCCACACAATTGATTTTCACTCTTTGATGGTCGACGTGGACTTCGTGGGCTGTAAGACCTCTTTCCTTGCTGAATCTAACTTGGACTTATGACAATGCAAGATTGTATAGTTATTGAGGCAATACAAATGTTATGTGGAAAACGTGCTACTAACAATCATGTTCTGACTTCCAAATTAAACATTGTACCATTAGGCTAGAAGGTCTTGATTGGTGTCCAATCCCACTCTGTCCAAGAAATCTACTGGCAAAATATCTTCCCAGGGATGAGGACAGAATTTCTATGTCTCCTGTAATTTTTATCCTTTGGTTTAGTAACCTTCCGTCATTGACCGTGCAGAGTCCAAAATAAAGATCAATAGGGCTTTCATGGTCTCCCAGAACAAGCATCAGTGCCCTGGAGTACAGGGGTACTATTGCAAGATCAACATCAAGGGAATGTGCTGGCATTAAATTTTTAAAAATTCTTAAAATATCTCAATAATATACAAGGGAAAAGGTAAAAAGAAATCTCCACAAGTTTCACACTGACAATTGTATACTAAAATCATTTGCCTGAGTCTGTTTGCTGAATGAAGCTGAAACATTATCAAAGCAAATGTTCAATGCTTACTGTAGTCATTCAATCACACTTCTGCCTTGTTTCTTGAGATCTGATTGAACATTATAAGCACTTCAACAATCAGTGTGTACCTGTAATATATGTATATACTCTTACCATATCTCCATACTCTCTCATGGCCTCTTGGACAAGAAACTATTTAGTGCCTAGTTGTACGTTCATCAAAAAAATGGAACTTGAACTAAATCCAAGCTGATGAGGTAAAAAATCTCTATTCGTTGACAGATTTAAAGTGGAATGGATCTGGCATTCTGGATCTTAAGAGCTTTTAACATTGATAATCTAATTTGTGAGACCCACAATGATGTGATAAGATGGAGAAAACGCAGAAAAATTGAATAAAATCAAGTTCTGATTCAGGTGCCTAAATTTCTCTATGAATTCATCCAAAATGCTCAAATTTGGCATGATAAAAACAGGAAAACAGTTTTTTTTTAAAATGTCCACACCATGTGGCAGTCGACCATTCTAAAGACAGCAATAGTTTGAGGTTAAGAGAGATTACCTCTATTTGTCACAGGTACATCAAAACATATGGTGAAATGTGTTGTTTGCATCAAATTAAATCACTGAGGATTGTTGCTGGGCTGTCTGCAAGTGCCACCACTCTTCCAGCACAACATTGCATGCCCACGACTCACTTACCCTAACTGTATGTCTTTGGAATGTGGGAGGAAACTGGAGCACCCGGAGAAACGCATGCGATCACTGGAAGAACGTATAGACTGATTACAGACAGCAGTGAGTATTGAACCCATTCGTACAGCTGCTGTTGTTAATCGTTACACTAGCTGCTAGGCTACTGTGCTGCCGCAGTTTCTCAATTATTGTCACAAGCTGTTACAGTTTTCTTTTCTCAGACTGCAGCTGCCATGAAGACCCTGAGGATGCAATCCCTACTGCAATTTTGATGAGTCCGGGGATTTTGTACAGATTTAATGTCAGCAAAACCAAAGAGCTGTTTATTGACTACAGGAGAAAGGATCCAGAGGTCCATGATTCAATCCCCATTAGGGGATTAGAGATGGAGAGAGTCGGTAACATTACATTCCTTAGTGCTAATATATCAGAGGATCTGTCCTGGGATCAGCACATAAGTACAATCACAAAAAAGACAGGACAACGCCTCTACTGTCTTAGAAATTGGTGCAGATTTGGCATTTCATGTAAAACTTTGACAGATTTCTATAGATGCACAGTGGAGAGAATCCCATCTGGTTGTATCACAGCCTGGGAATATCAATGTCCATGGACAGAAAAGCTTACAAAAAGTGATGAATACAGCTTAATCTGTTTCAGGCAATGCCTTCCCCATCATTGAGAACAACTACAAGGAGAGATCAAGTCAAGTCAACTCTTATTGTCATTTCGGCCATAACTGCTGGTACAGTGCATAGTAAAAACGAGACAACGTTTTTCAGGACCATGGTGTAACATGACACAGTACAAAAAACTAGACCGAACTACGTAATAAAAAAAAACACAACACAGAGAAAGCTACACTAGACTACAGACCTACACTGTACTGCATAAAGTGCACAAAAACAGTGCCGGCATTACAATAAATAATAAACAAGATAGTAGGGCAAGGTGTCAGTCCAGGCTTCGGGTATTGAGGAGTCTGATAGCTTAGGGGAAGAAACTGTTACATAGTCTGGTCGTGAGAGCCCGAATGCTTTGGAGCCTTTTCCCAGATGGCAGGAGGGAGAAGAGATTGTATGAGGGGTGCATGGGGTCCTTCATAATGCTGTTTCCTTTGAGGATGCAGTGTGTAGTGTAAATGTCCATGATGGCAGGAAGAGAGTCCCCGATGATCTTCTCAGCTGATCTCACTATCCGCTGCAGGGTCTTGCGATCCGAGATGGTACAATTTCTGAACCAGGCAGTGATGCAGCTGCTCAGGATGCTCTCAATACAACCCCTGTAGAATGTGATGAGGATGGGGGGTGGGAGATGGCCTTTCCTCAGCCTTCGCAAAAAGTAGAGACACTGCTGGGCTTTCTTTGCTATGGAGCTGGTGTTGAGGGACCAGGTGAGATTCTCCGTCAGGTGAACACCAAGAAATTTGATGCTCTTTATGATCTCTACCGAGGAGCTGTCGATGTTCAGCGGGGAGTGGTCGCTCAGTGGAGATGCCACAAGAAAGCAGTATCCATCATCAAATATTCCCACCATCCAGTCCTTGCTCTCTTCCTGTTGTACCTTCTTAAGGAACAAGACCTTTGTATTCAATAATATTGGGTTCAGGAACATTTATTACCCTTCAGCCATCAGGCTCCTGAATCAGTATGGATAACTTCACTTACCTGAACACTGAACTGATTCCACAAACTATGGACTCACTTTTAAGGTCTCTGCAAATCAAGTTCTGAGAATGATTTATTTACTTACTGTTTTTTATTTGCAAGTTTGTCTCCTTTTGCACACTGGTTGATCGTCTGGCTTTAGTTTTCATTGACTTAACTGTATTCTCTACTGTGAATGACCACAAGAAGGCAAATCTCACGGCTGTATCTGGTGAGACATACATACCTTGATAATCTATTTACTTTAAACTTTGTACTTACTTAATGAGATACAGCCTGGACTAGGCCTTTTCAGCCCTTTGAGCCACGTCGCCCAGCAATCTACTGATTTAATCACAAGACAATTTACAATGACTAATTAACCTGTCAACCAGTACATCTTTGGATTATGAGAGGAAGCTCTAGCACCTGGAGGAAGCCCACGCGGTTATGGGGAGAATGTGCAGACTCCTTACAGGCAGTGGCGGGAATTGAACCCGAGTTGCCTGTACTGTAAAGTGCTGTGCTAACTACTATGCGACCGTGCCACCCTTTATGCTTGCTTTGTCCAACAGAACATGAAGGCACCATCACAAACCTCTAGAGCACCCCATGACCCTGTGATCTCAGCTCTGAGGCCATTGTGAGAGCATCCTTCAGGAGGGTGAATCCACCATCTGGCCCAGGCATAGTACCTGGCTAAGTATTAAAGATATGTGCTAATCAACTGACTGGAGTGTTTACGGATATCTTTGACCTCTCACTTTAGCAGTCTGAGGTACCAGCTGCTTCATGCAGGTATCAGTTATACCCCCGATGCCAAAGAAGAATGTGGTAACCTGCCTCAAAGACTTACATCCACCATGATGAAGTGCTTCAAGATGTTGAACTGCCTGAAGTCAACCCTGTATCTGCTCCAGTTTGCCTACCATCACACCATGTCAAAAGCAGATGCTATTTCATTCCCTCTTCACTCAACTCTGGAACACCTAGACAATGAAGATGTATATGTCAGGATGCTCTTCACTGACTGCAGCTCTGAATTTAAACTCATCACTAATCTCCAGGACCTGAGCCTGCGTAACAGGATCCTTGATTTCCTCATATGCAGACCACCCCTCCCATCAGTACAAATTGGCAACAAAATTTCCTCCACACTCACCATCAGCACTGGTGCATGACAGGTTTATGTGTTTGACCCATTGCTCTACTCAAAGTTATACTTACAATTGTGTGTCTAAGTGCAGCTCTAATGTATTTAAGTTTGCTGATGACTCCATTTTTGTTGGCCGAGTCAAAAGTGATGACTGATAGAAAATCTGCTTGAGTGGTGTGGCAGCAACAATCTCTTACTCAATGCTTCATGGAGCAGATGCACAGAACACTACTGCATTGGCTGTAGTCCACCTTGTCTCGGGTCAGTGAGCAGGAAGGCAAAAGTCCACCTCTCCACCAATGGGAGGAGGAAACTTATGCTTCTGTACAGAAATCGTGGCTGCAAGTAGCTGAAGAGATCAGCCATGCTGTAGCCTTCAGGTTGGTGCCTATAAGTTCGCCAGGCTTCTCCTGTGCACCTCACCACCTCTGATCAGACACACACACATTACCTCCTCATACTGTCCCAGTACACCATGTCTCCCACCTACTTGCATCTTCCATCTACTTACTCATATTCCAATTTGTTTCTTCATCATTGCCGCTCACCCTGGGTCAACATGTAATTTTCTACATCTCTCTAATAGACATTATTATCAAATTTGCTGCATCCATCAGCTGAGTCTTGTCACTTTGCACTTTCCCTTTATTGCAGGACAAAAGAATACAACACACTAGGGAAGTAATGCTCCACACTTTTGATGATTAACAGCTGTACAAGAAGAATGTTGGAAATCATCATTAACCGAGTGTTATTGGGAATGAACAGAATGGGTACCCTCTGTAATGTACTGGCAGAATTAAATATCATCCATTCATATCAAATGGTCAATCTTGTTGTATTGATTTCAGCTGTGAGTGAAAATTAAACATTATCAGAATCTTAAACTGGAAAATCCTTCCTTGCCAGGGCTAATCATACATCGATTTTCTGCTTGAATTTTCAACTGTCTGACAATAATTGTTGGGCTCCATGGTTGATGAATCTTCAGAATTGCTGATTCTTTCTGAGGGTATATTGTTACACTGCTCATGCTCATCATATGCCCCTGTGGTAAATTCAGATACTTATACTGAAACTTTGTCCCCCCTTCTGATTACCATGAAGAGAGCAAGAGCAGGAAATGTTTTGGAAGGTCTAGCTCCAGGGGACACAAATATATCGGAGTATTGTTTGGCTGGATAGTAAATGTGACCATGCGATCAGCTGGCACATTTTTCATGAACTGTTTCTATAATGTTAGTAATAGTGGAGAAGCAATCAAATTTATGTTCTAGCTCAGTTCATTTTTGTTCAACCGTACATGTATATCATCAAACAAAACAGTGTTCCTCTGGACCCAGGTGCACAACGCATTATATTAACTCACACACGCAACACATGAAGTAATATTACCACAAAGAAATTAACAAAAAATAAGGTGCATTTATGACACAAGTTAAAAAGTATAATGTATAATGCTACTGGTGCTTCATACGTGATGAGACCTGGGTGGTGACAGGAGTTCAGTAGTCTTATGGCCTGGGGTAAAAGCTGTTTCCCATCATAACAATTCTTGTCTTAGTGCTATGGTACTTCCTGCCTGGCAGTAGGGAGTCAAATAAGTTGTTCAACAGTTGAGAGTGATCATCGACAACTTGGGTACACAGTGCTCTGAATAAGTATCTTCGATAAGGTGAAGAGAGACCCTGATGATTCTCTGAGTCCTTGCAATCCTTTGTAGGAACTTGCAATCAGATAACATGCAATTTCCGTGCCAAATGTTGATGCAGCTGGTCAGGGTGCTCTCGATGGTGCTCAGAATGAGGAGTGGGGAGCCTTGATCACATCAATCTCCTCAGGAAGTGGGGACGTTGATGCCCTTTATCGATAAGAGATCTCATCTGGTTGAGGAACCAGATGAGATCATCTGTTATGCACAGTCCCAGAAATTTGGTGCTCCTAACTCTCTCCACAGAGGAGCTGTCATTGTAACGAAGTCTAATTTCATGAAGTTTTTTACTCCCTGAAGCTATTAAGTGACTCAGAGCAGGCTTTGGCTATGTTTGTGACAATTTTGGAAGGAAGTGTGGCTGATGCCTGAAGCAATTTGATGATGAATCAGTCATATCCCCTCAACATGCTATCCTGTCCTCTGATAGCAAAGCTAGGCCCTACATAGATAAATCACACTTGTGTCTTCATGGATTTGACTATCCTGAGGAGTCTTGGCAAAAACACTTGCGGCAGAAAAGATTGTGATACATCCACACTTCCTGCCAACTTGGCTTTCAGCTTTTCCACTTGCATCTCAACCCTTGCAGTCCCCCAGACGCTGCACATTATTTTGCTGGGTTACATTTTTTAAGCTGACTGGTTAAGTTTGGTCTCTGCAATGCTGGGACCTGCAAATCCACGATCCTGATTCACCATGGACTGTCTGGCTAATGCTTTCATCCATGTCCTGATCTTTATAGATTCCTTCTTCCTTCTGCTGCCTTCATGTTGGAGGAGACTATACGTTGCAGTGACAGGGTACATAAATCAACTAATCAATATAATGATTTAGAGCAAATGTTTGCTTGGATATTGTAGAATATAAAAAATCATACTGAGAAAACACTGTGATTTAATAACCTCAGTGAACCACAGAAACGAAGCTAGAATTCAGGCACTGCACATTCTATCTAGATTTCTCACATGCATTATTGACTGTGCAATGAGGACTTCCTATGTACCATGACCCAGATGCAGATTTTCCTCATTTGCAATCTCGCTACCAGGCTAGTGCATCACGGACTGGTATGGAAACACCAATGCCCAGGGACAGAACAGTCTACAAAATGTAGTGGACACAAAATGTAGTGCTGCCACAAGAAAGCAGCATCCATTATCACCCATTATCCAGGCCATAGTCTCTTCTTGCTGCTACCAACAGGCAAGAGTTTTGGGTCCCACACCACCAGGCTCCTGAACCAGCAATAGATAACTTCACTCACCTCAAAACTGAACAGACTCCACAACCTTTAGGCTCACTTTCAAGGACTCTACAACTTATGTTCTCAGTATTTTCTATTTACTTTTTTTTATTATTTGTACAATTTTCTTCTTTTGCACATTGGTTATTTGTAGTTATAGTCATTTATATCTCTCAATGTTCTTGTAAGTGCCTGCAAGAAGTTGATATACTCTCTACATATTTCGATAATAAATCTACTTTGAAATTCAGTTTGAACTTTGAACTCTAAATTCAAGAATGATTGTAATCTTCTCTCATTTGGATTTCTCAAATTCACTTAATCTTACTAGCCTTAGGTATTCAATGTTACCATAGAGGACTTTACTGCATTTGTTAATCAATTACTCTCAACTTATTCTCCCCATCAGCTGATCTTCCTCCAGATAAAAGTATAGCAGAAGATCTAACTACAGTCAAAGTCTATGAATTGGAAATCGCCCCATGGAAAGGAAATATTCTAACTCAGAACACACAGCAACATTTGAATTACACCAATTGCCAAAAGTTGTTTTGAAATGACTTGACATATATTCCCTATTGCACAATACAAAAAGGAGCTGATTATCCTGATGCATTCATAGATACTCTCCAGCTTTTCAGAATTATTATTCCTCTTTTGCTAATGTAAAAGCTACCATTATTCCAACCAAATTGGTGCAGCATGTAGGCAGATTGTTGGTGAGATATCCTCTGATGGGTTGAAAGGAGACCCTCAAGATTCTCTCAGTCCTTGCAATCCATTTTTAGTCAGATACCTTGTAATTCCCTTACCAGATGATGATGCAGCTGGTGAGAACACACTTGATGGTGTTTAGAATGGGATGGGGGTTGTTAGGGAGCCTCAAGTTCCTCAGTCTCCTCAGGAATTGAAGACTCTGCCGTGCTTTGTCAAAATGGCTGGTATTGAGGGACCAGGTGAAATCGTCTGCTGTGTGCAGTCTGACCTGCTGATTATTCCCAGCATTTCCTGCTTCCATTCCTTCCACACGTATCTCAGAAATGTTCTGCACATCAAATGATTTACTCACTTTTGATGATTCAGCAAATCTCTTCTCATTTCAGTGCAGTAAGTTTCAAATGAGTTAGCCTTCACAGGTGTCTGCAAATGGGCTTTCAACTTTTTGGCTACCCTCTACACACAGACATCTACTTGATTCCATTATTGCCTTGCCTTAAAAGCATTTGAACGTGGTATCTGCTTTTATGGGTTTGCTCGGTAGAATACGTGGCTGCCATCCTGCAGCTTTTTAAAGACATGCAAAGCCAGCAGGGTATTCTCATCTCTTTCCGTCATACTGCTTGTGATTGACAGTAGACTACATGGGGACGGAGGAGGAAAATAATGTTTATTTCCCAGATTGGATTAGTCTCACAGTTTATATATCCAGGGGCAGTTTTCCAAGTGTTTGTGTGAAAGGCACTGTTGAAATTGCACTGGAATAGGTTGACTTGGAGTGGAAGTCTTCTGGGTATTTGGGTAATTATTGCCTTTGCTGCATTTAATGTTCTCAGCTTTTTGTTGATATCACATGAACTTCAGGTTAATTTATTTATATCATTTTCTTTTAAAAATATCCATTATATTAACTACTCAGTTGCTTAAATGTATCAATCATATTTTTTAAGAAGTTTACTATACCTTCTGCACCTTAAGTACAATCCCTCCAGTACAGTTCAAAGGTTAACTTATCAAAGTATACAACTCTCAAATTCTTCTTCTCAAGATAGCCATGAAAGCAAGAAAGAGAAGAATGGCAGCACGATCATCAGCCCCCAAATCACCCCTCCCCGCAGGTAAAACAAAACCAAGAAAGTTCAGGAGAAAAATACAGAATCTAAAATCTATAAGAACTGAAAAAAACAGTCTACAGTGCAAGACCACATCCAAAATGCAAAAAACCTGGGTAACGTTCTCCGGGCACAGCAGCAGCTTCCCTCTCTGACAGCAGAGCAACCCCACTAGCGATCAAAATGCAGTCTCTCCTCTCCAGCAACAGAGCGACTGAGAGGCAGGCAGCCAGCACTCACCTTCTGCATTTGCCTCGATGTTCCAATCGCCCTCGTCACTTTAGTCGGCAAACAATGGAAGCTTCAATTGGCAAAATGGAGTTGGCCATCAGCTTACGCCTCGTCCCACAGCCTTCTCACCACAAAGTTCGCACAAGCTGCCTCTGCCTCCCAGAATCCTCTTGGAGGCTTCGGAGTGCCAAAACACGTAAGTGATCTCCAAACTGCAAACCACAGGCTGCAACAGTTCCAGCATCACATTCTAGATGAAGATCAAACAAGAAGACAAGTAACAAGTGAAATGTATGGTTTCACAGTCTATCCAGAAGATGTCAACCATGTAAGCAGGTGCCTTCCTGACCAGAAGTCCACCCTGGTGCAAACTCTCTACACCTGTTCATTCCATCTCCAGATCATACCATGTGTGCACCAACTTCATTCTAATGAACCAATCTATTCTAAATACCCTTGCGAACAATATGAATTTAATACAAAAGCAAACTAAGTTATTAGTAGAATGCTGAAGCTAGTGTATTATATTTGAAGAACATTAATGAAGGTTGAGTACATTACAGTGCAAATTGAGAAATGATAACGTGAATAGACATTCTGTCAAGCATGAAATCTGGTAACTATAGACAAAGCCTGAGATGTTATGCAATGGAATGATATAAAAACCTTGTGAAGACAAAAAGAAACTATTCAAATACAACTGTCAGCATGCATGATGAAATATCAGTTCTGAAACTTAAAGCAATCATGAACAAAAATGGGTAAAAGCCATGCCTCAATGAACAAATTATTAAATGTGCATTGGCATGTCATGACGGAATTGAAAGCACTAAAAATATCAGAGTGGATTGCTAATTAACTTTCAGATGGTTTCCAGTTTAGATATACAGGTCATATTTCAGAAGCATAACTAGAATTTTAAAATATTCATTATTAGATCTAAATGATTCTTAAACTTGAAACAATGAAGTTCTTCATGAGAAATGTGTCCTTGTCAAAATGTACTGATGTCTATGGATCATCCTTTTATACTTAATATGATAGATATGAAATCCACAAATAAATCTTAGTATCTATAGTCATGGAGTTCTGTCACCAGTTCACCCCAAACCTGATGCAGAATGTCATAACTGACTCCAACTCTGATTCAACCCTGTTCTTTACCTGCATTGAATCTAACCCCCATATGGCACCAATAACCCTCATATGTTAACCCTTTCATTCTCAAAGAATTCCTCTGTATACCCACCCCCCCAATGCCAGCACATCCAATCTTTGATAAGGGGTCCAAGACTGCACATAATACTCTAAGCGTGGTTTGACCAATACCTTATAAAGAATCAGCATTACATTCTTTCTTTTATATTCTAATCCTCTTGAAATGAATGCTCACATTGCATTTGCCTTCATTACCACTGACTCAATCTTCAAATTAACGTTTAGAGAATCCTGATCAAGTGCTCCAAAACTGAATTAAATTGAATTGAGTTGAATCGACTTTATTTCTTACATCCTTCACATACACGAGGAGTAAAAACCTTTACATTACATCTCCATCTGATTATGCAATGTGCCATTTATAGTAATTTGTAATAAATAGTATGTACAACAGGACAGTCAATATAACATAGAAATACAATCATATCAGCATGAATTAATCAGTCTGATGGCCTGGTGGAAGAAGCTATCCTGGAGCCTGTTAGTTCTGTCTTTTATGCTGCAGGACCATTTTGTGGATAGTAGCAATTTGTGGTTGGGGTGACTCGGGTCCCCAATGATCCTTTGAGCTCCGTTTAGACACCTGTCTCTCTAAATGTCCTGAATAGTGGGAAATTGACAACTACAGATGTGCTGGACTGTTTGCACCACTCTGCAGAGTCCTGCGTTTGAGGAAAGTACAGTTCCCATACCAGTTAGTGATGCAGCTAGTCAGGATGCTCACAATTCTGCCTCTAATAGAAAGTTCTTAGTACTTCGGGGCCCATACCAAACTTCTTCAACTGTCTGAGGTGAAAGAGGTGCAGTCGTGCCTTTTACCAGACATAGCCAGTATGTACAGAGCACTTGAAATCCTCGGTGATGTGTATGCTGAGGAACTTAAAGCTGTTCACCCTCTCAACCCTAGATATATTGATGTCCATAGGGGTAAGCCTGTCTCCATTCCTCCTGTAGTCCACAACTAGCTCCTTTGTTTTTGCAACATTGAGGGAGAGGTTGTTTTCTTGACACCACTGTGTCAGGGTGATGACTTCTTCTCCATAGGCTGCTTTGTTATTAGTTGAAATAAGGCCAATCAATGTAGTATCAGCAGCAAATTTAATTAGAAGTAAAAATCCCTTTGCACCTCTGATTTCTGAATTTTTTCGCATTTACAAAAAATAGTCTACACTTTCATTCCTTCTAAAAAGCATGATCATTAACTTACCTACACTGTACTCCATTTCCCACTTCTTTGCCCATTCTGCTAATCTGTCAAAGTCCTTCTGCAGAGCTCCTGCTGCCTGACTTACTACCCACATCTCCACCTATCTTTGTATCATCCGCAAGCCTAGCCACAAACTATCAATTCCGTCACCCGAATCTTTAACATATAAAACTATTAGTCACTGGCAGCCAACCGGAGAAGGCCTCCTTTATTTCCACACTTTGACTCCTGCTAGTCAGCCAATCTTTTATCTATATTAATATTTTTCTTGTAATATCATGGGCTCTTGTTTAGCAGCCTCATGTGTGATAGCTTGTCAAATACCTTCTTAAAATCCAGTAAACAACATCCACTGACTGTCCTTTGTCTATTCTGCCTGCTATTCCTTCAAAGAATTTACAACAGATGTGTCAGGAAAGATTTTCCCTCAATGAAACTATGCTGACTTGGGTGTACATTATCAAGTGCCCCAAAATCTTAATAGCTACCTTAACAATGGACTCCATTATCCATTACAATGGATCCCATTCTGCTTTAACACCCCTCTCACAGCCAGTCTATTTCTCCTGTGCTCATCTTGACCCATCTCACACTGTCCCACCTTGACAAAGCATCCCCCAAATAACAGATTACCGCCAAACCTAAACCCCATCTTACCATGTCCTTGGTTCAGCATGTTCTATGTTCTCATTGTCCTCACCTTACCCTGTGATCAGTCGTTGATGTATTCGGGAGCAAAGTCAGCAAGTGAAAGAATATGGAAGTGGCTGAACTTAGATAAAAGAGATTTGTTTGATTTGTGAATGGAGATATGGAAGTGATGATGCTACAGAGCTATATTAAAGGAGACCAAGGAGAAGCATTAGGTGTAAATTAAGTGAGAATCTATTGGAATATGGGGAAATTTGAGATCTAAAATATTTTTGGAATCATATTAGAATCTAAGGAAGAAACCTAACAAAGCCTGTGCTGATAGTTTTACAAGAGGATTCATGGGTGAAGTCCACGATGGTACATTAATGTTGGCATGGATAGTTCAATGCATATTTCACTCGTATATAGATACACACGTAAAATGACAATTTGAAGGTCAAACTGAAAGAAATACTGTCTGCTGGAACTTTTTCAGAGAAATGTAGCAATGGTTAACTAGTTAAAGAAATGACTTTTAACAAATTTAAAATGATACAGATTGCCGAAGAACTTCTTAAGTTTTATGAATGATTGTTTGAACACCAGGTTAAGACAGTCACATCTTTTTCAAATCACAGTGGTCAAATGAAAATTCTCTCTTCCTTGAGATTTTTACTTTAATCTTTTTTGTATTTACAGGTTGCAATTGTTTAATGGTTCAGCTTTATACTAATAGCCAAAGCAATTGACCATTGATCTGAAGAGTTGAGTTCATGGTCCACAAAGGAAGCTGGGGAATTTAAATTCAAGGCATTGAATTAATTTTGGAAGTAAGAAAACAATCTCTTCTCAGTAATATTGACCACAAAACCACAAGATCATTATTAAAGGCACCAGGTTCACTGATGCTCTTCAGGGAAGGAGATCTGTCACTTCTTCCCAGTGTAACCTGCACATGACTGCAGACTGCTCGGATCTTGTCAGGAATGAACAATATAACCAAACACAGCCTGTGACGTCCACACCCAGTGAACAAAGCTTTTAAACCAATGGGACACACAAAATGGATATTGTTCATTAAGCTGACTTTGCTAAATAGATAATCCCTCCCAATAAAGCTTTGTTTTGACTAATTATTTTATTGATATAAGACTCTGCAGGAAATCTAATTAAAACTAACTTCCTACACTATCAAGTACTGGGTCAGATTGTGCTGGACTACACCCATGACTATGTGACAATCCTAAAATTGCACCTAATCATGTGGTGTGCAGAGCTCCTAATGTCTTCCTGATGCCACTGCCCAGACAAAACAGAGCAGCCCATGACTAGAACCAAATGTTATGTAGCAGGCATTGAGTCTTTTTCATGGACCACCAGGAGCACTTCCGGACATCTCAATCTATCAGAGACCTTTCCCATTCTTTTCAAACACTTCTGATGATAATACTTGGGTTAAAATAAACATTTTATCTAAATATACAAAGGAACATATTTGAATAAAGCATCATGCAGTAACTAGGAACATTTACGTTATGTAAAAGAAAGTAATGTAATATAAGACACACAAACATGAGAAAATCTGCAGATGCTAGAGACAGAAACAGCACACACAAAATGCTGTGGCCTGCTGTGCTCCTCCAGCATTTTATGTGTGTTGCTTAATACAAGACACAGTCTTTTTTTAATGAAGGAAAAACTTGAGATTCAAATGAAAACCATTCAAATGAAAGGGATGAAATCAAGCTCTTGAACCATACAGGATAACTTTGCTCAACTTCACTTGCTCCTTCAACTGACCTGTTCCCACAGCCTATGGACTCACTTTCAAGCACTCTTCATCTCATTTTCTCAATATTTATTACTTACTGATTTATTTATTAATTAATATAAAAATGTTAAAAACAGATTTTCTCAGCTCAAGCTGATAAGGCTTGAGGTGTGGGCAGAGCCAAGCACATTCACTTGTTTATAACTAGGAACTTTCTGACTATTCTAGTATTCATACTGCAGCTTTCTAAAGATTTATATAGATATTCCGGTGTAGCCCTAATTGTTTAATGCTATTGTGTTGTGCCTTTGGGATGATACCAGTTGCAGATATTACTATCAGGACAATGATATTCTCTGCCCATGTTCCAAAGTTTTTCAATTTCCTCTTTTAATTCAGCATATTTCTGGTGCTTTTCCCTTATTGAATCCTTTAAGTTATGTGTGCTTGCAATGGTTATATTGATTAAGTGTGTTGTACTTGCTTGTTTATCTTGTATCATTACATCTGAAAAGTTCTTATAGATTTTCAGTAATAATGGATTATTATTATTATTTATTTTTTTCTCAGCTCAAGCTGGTAAAGCTTGAGATATGGGCATTACTAATCATTCTCATTTCTTAATTGCAAGAAACTTTTGGACTATTCTAGTGGTGTTTAGTATTGTGGTTCCCTGAAAATTTACATAGATATTGCTGAGTAGCCCTAATTGTTTATTACTATTGTGTTGTGTCTTTGGGATGAAACCAATTGTAAATATGACTATCGGGACAATGTCTACCTTGCTTTAGTTCCAAAATCTTTCAATTTCCTCTTCCAATTCAGCATATATCTGGTGTTTTTTTTTAATTTCTGTAAGTTGTGTGTGTTTGGAATGGCTACATTTATTAATTAAGTTGTTCTTTGCTTGTTTATCCTGTATTATTTTATCCAGACGGTTATTATGGATTGTCCGATCTGTAATAACTGATCAGTCATAATATAATTTGTGGTATTCTGACTCTAAAACTAAATCAAGCTTGCATTTATCGTATCGTATAATGATTTATTTTCTGTGTTTGTATTTTAAAGCAAGATCTTGATGAATGACGTTTGCTACTTGATTGTGCCTGTGTAAGTAATCAGATAAAGTTAAACTGCTGAAGGATCCTTTAACATGTTGGATTGTTTCTGTTTTTTATCTCTGCATTTTTGATATTTTTTTGTTAACCACCTGGTCTTATATTGCCACAAGGAACCTTTATTTTCCTGGTAAATTTACCAGATTTGGTTTCGGAACAAGATATAATGCCAAAAGAGTACATGAATACAAGTATAGAGAAAGTATTTATTGCCTTTTTTATATTTTTACTGCTGAGCTCTGTTTGGCAGATTTTCTTAAGTCTTGAAATAAATTCTGTCAGAACTTTTTCCTTTATCACACTATGATCTATTTTCATTCCTTGTTGATATCCCAGATACTTAACATGTTTCATATTCATCATCGGTTGTATTGTATCCTGCTGCTCTGTTTTGTATTCTATTAGCTCTATTGTACCTTTCTGTATGTTTAATGTTCTGCATTTATCCAGTCCAAAGTTCATATTTATATCTTTGAAAAACAGTTCTATTTGAATTAATTGCTTCAGTTTAACTGATGGAGCATATAATTTCAAATCATCCATGGCTCATTTCACTGTTTCTGATTTGATACCCAGTTTTTATCTGATTCAGTAAATTGAACAGAGTGGGTTTAAAGCTAGACAGAACGATAGTGGACTTAGAGAATCAGTTTGGAAAATGCCTCAGTTTATTTTGATCATGGTGGTTGCTCTTGTTTGATTGTTAATAGATAAGGTGATTACAATATGCCAATGCTTCATCAGGTGCTGCAGGAATTTCACAAGTATTGGGTGTAGTTTATATATATTACAAACTTCTATTAACCATGAGCATACAGCAAAGTCAAATACCATTTTTACAGTCAATATCACAACATAAAAAATCTGTGCTTTTCTGCTGGGCTTAATTTAGAATAATGGAATCTATTATCAGTTCTTCTTTACATCCTTTCATACCCTTACCGCATCTTTTCTGCTCCTCTACAAGTATATTTTGATTATCTGAGTAGTGATTAGCTGTGAGATACATGATGTTACAATTTTATATATAATTTGTAAACAAGTGAAGGGATGATATTTTGATGGATCTTTTGTGATTTCTTGTTTAGGTAAAAGACATGGTTTACCTCTGTCAAAAATTCAGGCACTTCAGTATTTTTATGAAAATTGTTAATGTGCATTAAGAGATACAAATGAAGGCAAGCAAATTTTTATACCAACAATTATGAATATTATCACTTCCAGTACTTTTCCAGCTGTGGGTATTTCTTATAACCTCTTTCAGCATATCCATTGTAACTTCAGTTATTTGCACTTCTTCAGTCGTATGTGTGTGTTCTTTCTCCTCTGTAATCCAGCGTGCTTTTATCAGATATTAGACCAAAAGTTCATTATCTGTGTTTGTTGGTAATTCTGTGTTAGTTTTGGTGACATTTTGGAGCATTGAATTTAGTTTCAATGTCTTATATAAAACTTTTATCATTGTTTCTGGACTAGTAATTCTGTTTTCTTTGGCTGGTACACCTCATATAACTATTACTATTATTTATTTTCTTTCATTTTCTACTTGAACAGTTTGGTGTCTTTTGCACATCAGTTGGCTACCCTGTTGGTGCAGACTTCCATTGATTGTATTATGCCTCTTGGATTAATTGAGTTTGCCCGCAAGAAAATGAATCCCAGGGTTGCTTTTGGACTTTGACAATTAGTCCACCTGGTCTGATGAAAGCAAATCTAAGGGACAATATACCAAGTGGTTCTAGCCTCCTGCTTTCAATTGTGAATGCAAAAAATGAGGGAGGGATCCCATGACTCTGTATTTTAGCTGCTGCATTTTCCAAACTTCTCTCCTGGAAATTCCAACTTGACATACATAATGCAATTAGCCAATGCTTTCCCAGAGACTCCTCATCTCCTGTCAAGTTGAACCAACCCAATTGAAATTCCCTGTAATTTTTGAGAACTCTGATCTGAATACCAGAATGTTAGATTGAGGCATTGAGGACACATTAATTGTGAAGTCTTTTATCATGTTAGAAACTGAAAATAATAAACATTAGACAAGTCAAGCATTAAGAAAAAAATATTCCTTGCAAACTACAGAAATAAAACGATAGTAAAATACCATTTATCAGTCACATTTCAACCCAATATTCAAATAACACCTTACTCTATGAACGTCTTAATGCCCAATTTTCCTTAATGTCTCATTCAATCCACTTAATATTTGCACGAATGATTTATTATAATTGTGCAATTGATGGGACTGTAAGTATCAACAAGATAGTCCAAAAAACCTGAAATGGCAATTTGCATTTTCTCTTATGAATGAATCAAAAATACTTCTTGAAAAATAATTAAAAAGTGTGCATTCACACATCTGGAAAGTGGCTGCAATGATTTGGTAAATAACATGTTATCTAATAAATAGCTTCAACACAAGGTAATTCATATACAAATCAATCTTTGTCAACATTTGCAAGCTAGCACTTTAAGTAAGAATACAACAACTTAGTGAGATCACTAGACTGATATGAAATCTTAAATATTGCACATCAGCCAGAACAATACAGTGACTGCAAACCAAATTCACCAATATTGAGATACCTTTAGGAAATATACCAAAAAGAACTTGTAATTAACATCTATATAGTATCCAAAAGTCTCAAGGTAATTCATTGGGCTATCAAGAGATGTTCTGCTCTGAGCACAATGTATTTTTTATTGCAATTGACCAAAAGCTTGGTCAACAAGAAACTGCAGTTTTGTGCACAGAACTCAGCATATCATGGCAACCAGCCTCCCCTATGTAGACTCTGTTTATATTTCTCACTGCCTCAGTAAAGGTGCCAAATTAATCAAAGACCTTAACCACCCCGGGTATTCTCTCTTCGTTTGGCCTCCAAGGATTAGTGAAGGACTGTGGCATCATGGGTAAACAACAAACTTCAACAGCAGATGAGGCAGGAGCTATTACAGACGTCAAGATTGGCAACCTGGAAAAAACATGTAGGCACTAACTGAAGTTAAGCTAGATGTCAGAAACGAAACTATTCAAAAACTAGTTCTTTTTCATAACGTAAGGAGAAAGATGAAAACCTGTCTTCCCTTACTTATTTGAGGATAGTTTAGCTCATCTGCGACATGGATGATGACAAAGAGTCAAGAGATTTTGTGCTTCTACCTCTAGTATTAAATAGTGCACACCATTCAAAGGGTGAACATGAAAATTAAATCAAGAATATTTCAGATTGGATGTTTCAACAGAAGTTGGAAGCTAGTTTGAAGTTTGTTAAAAACGAGATATTTTGCCACAACCCTTTTTGCACATGTCATTGAGACAGAAGTTCTTTAAAATGTATTTTGTTTATAGGATTAATTATTATTTATCCTCAAGGACATAAAGTACAACAAAGAACGTGCTATTTCAACCTCTAAAGCCCACTTTACTGAGACTCACTACGCAATTATCTATTATGAAGTTTGACGTCTCACTAGACTGTTTTGCAATCAGTTCTTTCACATTCACAGCTTTGAATACTTTGCCAGACTCTTAGAATATCTCTGTGGTATGCATTTATATAATGCATTTCAGTCTTTGGAAACATGGTCACCATTGTGTGCAAAAGACGGTATCCAATTTCAGAGAATCATTGATAAATAACAGAAGTTATTCAGTCTGTTAAATCTGAACCAATCTTTATCATACCTTTCTGTTCTGGTTATATAAACCTGCAGGTTACAACTCTTAAGAGTACAGATGAAAGGTCTCGGCCCAAAACATCAATTGTTTACACCTCTCCATAAATACTGCCTGACCTCCAACATATTGTGTGTTTTTCTCTAGATTTCCAGCATTTGCTGAATCGCCTGTGTTTACTTCAAGCACACATCTAAGTTCAAGTTTATAACAAGATCTCAAACAAACTATTTGATGGTGACTTGATAACCTAATTTTGTGAAATTGATTGATAATAAGTACTGGTATGGAGCTGGTGGAGTTTCTGGTCATTAGGTCAGTGGAAGAAAACTCTTTACTCCTCATTGAAGGACAGTAATCAAGAAGGTCAGGCAAGTTTTGGAATTAATTCGTCACAATAGTGGTAACACCTCCAATGCTGTTGTTTTAGACCAACTCAGTTTTAGACCATACTGAAGCATTAGGCTGTTGTTTTGTGCTCTGGTCTTGTTAATCAAAACAGAGTGCAGTTAAATGTTAGTAGAAATAATCTAGATATTGGAGAAATTCAGCAGGTCAGACAGCATCCTGGAGGATAATAAACTGTATCAAGTGAAGACACACCACATGAAGGGTCGTGCCCTGAAACATCAACTCTCCATTTCCCTCCACAGATGCTGCCTGATTTGCTGAATTCCTCCAACATCATATTTGCTGTTCCAGATTCCAGCACCTGCAGTCTATTGTGCCTCAATGAAAGTAACACTTCCTTTTAAAATGAAGTTAATCAAATGTAGAATTTCACCATTGTTACTTCTTTGTGCTACAGACTATAGGATGTGGAAATTATGGACCCTTTTGTTCTTAGTTTGGGGAACATTTCTTTCTTTTCTTTTTGAATCTTATTATTAGTATTATTATTATCCAAAATACAAGAGTACATCAAAGTAACACTTACAATCTCTCAAAAGAGAAAACCAATATTAAGGATTGAAAAATACGGTGACACAAAAAAGAGAAAAAAAACCTACTAAAGCAAGAAAAAGGTGAGAGAAAAAAGGACCCATTAGGTGTTCAACCGCGGAGCCATGCATCATACAAAAAGCTTCTAAAGATAAACATCAAACCTCCAACAAAAAAAAATTATACCAAAATTTACAATTAGATCATGGAGAAAACTTATCAATTGGGAAATATTTCCTGGGAAGGCAGGCATTGACAATGAATTTCACCATCACCTCTCAGCTAAAAGAAACATCTTGACCTCAGGCACCCTGAGAGCTACCGACAACATAATCTCTGTAAAAGCTACCCGATCCAGAATAAGTGAACCAGTCCCCACTGTAGTGCTGTGGTCCACTTGTGGGACAGCATTCTAGGCCTGAAGTAAAATAGGCATGAGAACCCAGTCCTACACAATACTACTTTAACTTTAAATTCTCACCTGCATACGCTTCCAGCTTAATATGCTTCCAGCTCACATAATGGTATGATTAGTCTTGAGCAGGGCTGTAGAACAGAGGGAAGTTTCCAACTGCCTAGTTTGGAATGTTCCTTAAGTCAGAAGACTAGCCAGCACAAAACATTATTTTAGCATCACAACCCACATTCCAATCACACCCTGACGGCACTTTGTCTGGCTCCAAATGCTGCTGCTGGACTCCACATGGAGTTGAGTGGCAAGGTCCAGTTTTCTTGGGATTCCCCAGTATTAAGACTGAGCTGGCCATTCCCTGAATGTGTGCAGCTTTGCTCAAGGAAAAGGTGACGCCTTTACATTGGGCTGTTCTGAGTCTAGTGACCCACAACCCCTGGAAAAGCCACTGGAAAATTTGACATGATTTGTTCAGTGACAGCTATATTGTGTATGCAGGAAGCAGCTGTTACCAAGGAGATTGGGCCTGAGATGGAACCCTGTAGGCCCAATTACTACACATACAACTTTTTGAACTTACAAATTACTTTGAATTTTTTGAGATAAAATACAGCATTGATAAGAAAAATGTAATTTGGAATTCAACTAAATTAAATATGAATATGAGTTTGTATTCTTTGTAATTTTTTAGCTTTTATTCTTATTTTACCATTTTGCTTAATCCAGTTCATTCATTTTTAACTAAAATCAATGCTGTAATAATCCAGATTTATTTTTTTTGTTCATGATCAGAACGTACAAGGACAGTAAATGGAAATACATTTGTTGAGGTAGAACAGTGAAAGTTAAGATGGCTGATACCTTTGCCTAAAGTAAGATGAGCAAATGTCTAATACATGTAAATATATATAGTAAATAAAATTGATTCTCGATGATACTTCCTCTTTCATACCCGGTCAATATCTGGGAGTGTAATGATATTGGGTTCGCCGATCGAGTGAAGGTCTGAAACACTATCCGATATAGATAACTATAGATACTCTCACTAAAAGGAAGATATACAGTAGCTACCAATTCTTTCAAAACTAGCTGTCTTCGCTGTTTATCCTCCAGAGTGAATTTAGCTGCCAATACCCATTATTTGAGCAGTCAGTTTCCCCTATCTACCAAGAAGGAGATACTTCCAGTTACAAAGTAAGGTAAATACAGTTTGCAGCGGCCTCTCCAGAGTTGGTATCTGTTATTTGTCAAGCGGGGTGCCGTGCACAATCCTAATCTGATGAAAAACAGATGTGGGAGCACAGAGGAACATCTGGAAATCTCCAGGAAGGTCTTCTTCGTTGCTGCTGCTGTTGTGAGGTCCGGGTCTCTGCTGGGAAGAACAGGCCCCCAGTCCTTGGGGTCGCATTGCTGGTGGCGGGGGAATTGTAGTGCACTCAGCAGAGGATGGTGCTCAGAGAGGCTGTGCTGGAGGAGATGGTCGGAGGCTTGGAGGTTCGATGGACTCAGTTTGCTGAAGTTGGGGTGCATTCACTGTGTGCTGCATCTGTGAGGCTGGGACTGGCGGCGCTTTCATTGTGTGCTGTGACTGCAAGGCTGAGTCCTGCGGCGCCATGGAAGTCCATAGTGGGGGTATTCCCTTCTGCCGCCGGTGTGGGATGATGAGTCTATCGGGACCCTGAGGACTTGTGGAACTGCTTGGGGGTTTCCATCGAACTTAGTCTTTTTAGATCTTTGGACTATTTTTACTGTGCCCATGGTCTGTTTTTTTTTAATCAATTATGGTATTGTTTTCACTGTTATAACTATGTGGTTTTGCATAGGTCTTGTAGCTTTAGTTTTTGGTTTGTTGGGTGGTAAAGTTGGCCTCCTGACTTGGTGTGTCTGGGTAGTCTTGTTTTGTCTGGTGGTTTTGGAGCTCCTTTCCAGGGAACGCGCTAAGATGGTAGCATGATATTAATATGCAGCAGCCTCTCCAGACTCTGGATTTGGGGATTGCCAAACATCATGTGGATTTTCTGGTGTAGTCGGTTTTGTCATGTGCTTTTGTGATATCATTCTGGAGGAATGTTGTTTCATTTTTTAACTGCATTGCATTTGTGGTTTCTAAATGACAATAAACCAAAATCCAATTCAATTTATTCTTAGTGATAAATGTTTAACTCCAGAAACAATTTTAAAACATATTTAACAGAGATTTTCCATCTTATAAAATATTACAAAATTACAAATGGTTTTGAAAACAGGAAGGATTTCCAAAATGCAAATATTATTCCTATAAGCTGCAAAGAAGTGCCAATGTGTGACAAATGAACAGATCAACAGTCACTGAAATCAAGGGCAGAGGAACGGATTACATTTGCGCCATCTTCTTGTCATTCTTCTTTCTGCTCCATGAACATTCCTAACAAGCCTGATTGTTCTCCATATTTATACTGTTTTACTGCCACTTAAGTGACTTCACACACATGATATTTTTTCCAGTCACTTTTTACACAAATGGTCTAGCTTCTGAAGACTAAGTCACCAGATAACCTTGAGTAATGCTGTGAAGCTGACATTAAGCAAATAAACTTTTAACAGACCAGCTATTTGATGTGCTCAATGAAAGTATGAATCTCGTCTGCAAGCTTCTTTTAACTAAGTAACTTATTCTGCATTGTCTGGTTTAAAACAAGCCAATTAACATAACCCCATTGTCTTACACTGCATCTCTTGAACAGTCAGCCCAGAACTGTGGAAAAGCATCCCATGTTCTATAGACAGCACTGTTTCCTTGTAAAACTATCCTTTTATCTTCAGACTGATTATTGCTCATCATGTACATTAAGAACTGAAGACTTGTTCTTGTTTACGGCAAGAATCGGAACAAAGACTACAGGATGGAAGTTTAACTTACTCAAAAACAACTTTTTGATCTCTACAAGTGTTAAGCTGCTATGTTAGAAATCTGAGCTTGGCAAAAAAAAGGCCTCATATCATTGGGCAGTGGGTATCCATCACAGATGAGAAAATCTGCAGATCAAATCAAGCCAATTCAAGTCAAATTATTGTCATTTAACAACATACATGTATAACCATATAATGTATATAGAAAGGAGAATATTTCTCTGAACCAGGGTGTAAACCACTGTATTACACATAACACACAATAACTTGTAAAGGTAAAGAAAATCTGCAGATGAATTGCACATAAATAAGAAACTATAGTGCACTGATATTAAATCATGTAAGATACACAGCAGATTAACCAGTGACACTTCAAATCCGATGCAGCAGGAAATTCAGAAGCCTCCTGGACTGGAGGAAGAAACCATCTCATCCTGACCATTCTTGCTTTTATGCATGATGATAGAATGTTAAAGAGAATACTGGATGGATGAGGGGGGGTGGTGGTGGGTGGTGGGGAGAACCTTAATACTAAGGGCCCTGTGTATGCAGCACTCCTGATAAATGTCCACAACAGATAGTAGGGTGACCCCAATGATCCTCCCAGCTGTTCTCAGTCGTTTGTAGAGACTTCTGGTTCGAAGATCAACTGCTCCGATACCACATGGAGATGCATCTTGTAAGGATGCTCTCAGTGGTGTTTCTGTAAAGCACAGTTAAGATGGTGGGTGGGAGCCTTGCTTGCCTCAATCATCTTGGGAAGTGGAGGCACTGCTGTGCCTTCTTGATCGGGGGATGATATTAAGGGACCAAGTGAGGTCATCTGATGTGAACTGCCAGAAATTTGGTGCAATTGATTCTCTCTACAGAGGAGCCATGTATTCAGAGGGGAATGGTTTGTCTGCAACTTTGCATGGAAGGAGGTGGTGATGAAAGGAATAATGGTGAGATGGTTTGGACAGAAAAATACTGATGGGATTGTGATTGCGATTGCTCAGTGGAAGTCAAACAGGAATCAAGGAAAAATTGTTTGTGTGTGTGGTGTGGCAAGGGGAGAGTAGATGGGAAAATGGCTAATGATGAAATATCATGACCAGAGAGGGATTGGAATGGCCCGAGGGAGATCTGCAGATAATGGTAAGTGTCTTATGTAAAGAAAAGCAAAAAGCTGATTATAGACCACAGGTGGAAGAAACCAAAGTTTTATAATTCAGTTTGCATCAGGGGATCAGACTTGAAGAGGGTCTGCAACTGTAAATTCCATGGTGTTATTATTTCATAGGATCTGTTCTGGGTCCAGCATGAAAGTGCCATTATGAATAAAGCACAGGAGCCACTCTACTTCCTTAGGAGTTTGCGAAGATTTGGGATGTCATCTAAAACTTTGATAACCTTCTATAGATGTGTGGTGAAGAGTACTGTATACTGATTGATTGCATCATAGCTTGGTTTGGAAACATCAATGCCCTTGAGCAGAAAAGTTGTGGACACAGCCCAGTCCATCATGGGTAAAGTCCTCCTCCCCATTGAGCACATCTACAAGAGTGTTTGTCACAAGAAAGTAGAATCTATTAACAAGGACACCCACCATCCAGGTCATGCACTTTTCCTCACTGCTGCCTCCAGGAAGGAGGTATAGGTGCCTCAGGTCCCACACCATCAGGTTCAGGAACAGTTATTTCCCTTCAACCATCAGACACTTGAAACAGTGGATAACTTCTCTCAGGTTCACTCACCTGAAAACTGAACTTATTCTATAATATATGGACTCACCTTCAAGGACTTTCAAAATGTATGTCCTTTATATTTATTGGTTATTTATGCATTTGCTGTTTAGCTTTTTTCTCTTTTTTTGTAATTTTACAGTCTTTTGCACATTGGTTGTTCATCTGCCTTTGTTGTGCATGTTTTTTCCCCCATAGATTTTAGACCATAACATACAGGAACAGAAGTAGACCATTTGGCCCATGGAGTCTGCTCCGCCATTCAATCATGGGCTGATCCACTTCATCCAGTCATCCCCACTCCTTGCTTTCACCCCATACCCTTTGATGCCCTGGCTATCAAGAACCTATCAATCTCTGCCTTAAATGCACCCAATGACTTGGCCTCCAGAGCAGCTCATGGCAACAGATTCACCACCCTCTGACCAAAGGAATTTCTCCGCATCTCAGTTCTAAAAGGGCGTTCTTCAATCCCGCAGTTGTGCCCTCTTGTCCTAGAATCCCCTACCATAGGAAATAACTTTGCCATATCTAATCCGTTCAGGTCTTTTAACATTTGTAATGTTTCTATGAGATCCCCCTCATTAGGCTTCATTGTATTTACTCTGAATGTCTGCATGGAAATGAATCGCAGGGTACTATGTGGTTGCATATTGGACTTCGATAATAAATTTACTTTGAAGTTTGAAAACCTCCGCAAGTTTGATTTCTGAATTCAGATTGAACACTGGGATCTCATCAGGCAGTCATTTCTATCTCAACCAGTGGACACCAAGATTCCAGCAGGGCAGTGAATGCTGTGACATTAAGTTACTTATGGACTTTACGATAGATTTTCAATGAAGAGGTTGAATGCAAAGTCTGTTTTATGGATTAACAATCCAAATATAACCAGTAGCATCCAGAAACACTAGTTTCATAACCAGTCAGTATGTCAAATACAAGTGCATAGTTTTGAATTAAAAACAACACTTCTCTTGAAGAACTGAATATCAATTACTGGCCTATGATATCCATTACTCACTGGCTGTACCTTGTTTACCTAGCAACTTGGGTAGTTTTCATAGAAGTTCATTAAATGTTAATGATCTATTCAGAATTCTACTTGAGCTCTCCAAAGTCACTGCTTGAAACAAAGGACATCCCTTTCCAGCTGAATGTTTGAATAGCTGGATATGTGGAACCTCATACCTGTTCAATTAGTCAGTGAGATTATGGCTGATCTTTTAATCAGCAACATTTTCCTGTACTGACCAAATGCCCTTGAATTCCACTAAGATCCATAAATTTACTGATTCTGCCTTGATTATATTCTGTGGCCAAACATCCACCACTCTCTTGAATTGAGGATTTGAATGATTAACCCCACGAGTAATTTTTCTTATATCTATCCCGAATGACACTTCAGGAAGTATAATCAAAGGTTCAATAGTTCATTTTATTGTCAAAGTATGCATGTACACTAGAACTCTGATCTTTGTCTTCTCCAGAGAGCCATGAAATATAGAAAACCATGGGAGATGTTGAAAGCCTCAAAGGAAACAAAACTCATCATCCCCAAAACTCCCATCCCCTCCCTCACAGAAAATCTAACAGCTCGCCCCCACAGGAAAACACCAACAAGAACATCAGATCCCAAATCCCCAACTCCTCCCTCTCAAAGATTAACATATTGCCCATCACCAATCGGCAACAAGAAAGAAAATACTGAAAACTGAAGGAGTCCAATAATCACATAAATCTCAGAACAAAGGTATCTTCCCGTCAGCACTCATTGAGAGCAGCCACATGCACTCAATCTTTTCATGAAGGGCAGCCGCTAGGCCGGGTCAGAATGTGCTGACCTGGCTACCAACCACCGTCACCCCCGTGGCCTCCATTGAAAGTGACCGCTGGCCTCCTCTGCATTCGTCTCACTGTTTCAATCTTCCTTGAATCTTTAAATCAGTAGTTCACTCAGTAATTCAACTCTGAACTGCACGTCAGAGACTCCACCAGTTTCCGTAACACGAATGAACAAAAGGACAGAGAAAGTGAAATAATTGAAGAAATTAGCAAACTGAAAGATGTCACCCAAGGTATCGTTGTTGCCATCTTGACCTGCTTCTCGTTTCCCTGCTTCTTCACCATCAGGTACATAAAAAGGAACATTGTTTTAATGAATTTGGTTGATAGCCTATCATCAATAACAAGAGCATTTTAAAAAGCAGATTAATTCTAATTAATACAGAAAGGGAAATAAATGTTGTCCATCTTCTCAAGATAAAGGAGTAGGGATTAAAAACCCAAGAACTGTAGACCTATGAGCTTAACATTGGGGGCAGAGGAGGTATTGAAGGAGAGGATAAATTGTTCTGTGGGAAGGCGAGGACTAGTTGAAGACAGTCAACATGACAGTTGAGGGCAGATCCAGTCTGATCAATCTGACTAAATTACTGGATGTGATAATGTGTATCAACACAAGCAGAGCAGAAGAAGTGATTTGCCTGATATTGTTAAACCCTTTCACAAACAAGAGAAAAATTTGCAGATGCCGGAAATCCAAGCAACATACACAAAGTGCTGGAGAAGCTCGGCAGGCCAGGCAGCATCAGCTAGCAAATACCAAAATGTCGACTGTACTTTTTCCATAGATGCTGGCTGGCTTGCTTAGTTCCTCCAGCATCTTGTGTGTTGCTTTGTTAACCCTTTGACAAGTTGCCTTATGAGAGTGGTAAGGATAGGCATCCATTAGTCTCGAGAGACCATGGATTTGCGTCTTGGAAAGTTTCCAGGGCGCAGGCCTGGGCAGGGTTGTATGGGAGACCGGCAGTTGCCCATGCTGCAAGGCTCCCCTCTCCACGCCACCGATGTTGTCCAAGGGAAGAGCAAGGTCTGATACAGCTTGGCACTGGTGTCGTCGCAGAGCAATGTGTGGTTAAGTGCCTTGCTCAAGGACACAACACTCAGCCTTAGCTGAGGTTCAAACTAGCGACCTTCAGATCACTAGACCAGCACCTTAACCGCTTGGCCACGTGGCAACTGAAAAGGATAGACCCCATGGGATGTGGGGCAAATTGGGAAAATGGATCCAAATATTAACTCGGTAAAAGGAGAGAGTGTGCTAGTAGAGGGTTGTGCAATAATTTGATGCCTGTGTTTAGTGGAATCCCACAAGGATCAGTGCTGGGATCCTTGCCATTTTTAATATACACAAGTGACTTGGATGTGAGTGTGAGAAGCAGCATCAGTAAATTTGTGGATGACACAAAAAGTAGCAGAATTGTGATAGTATTGAAGGTGGTCTTAGGCTGCAGAGATATATAGATGTGTTGGTGACATGACTGCAGAAAGGCAGACAGAGTTTCATCCAGATAATTTTACTCCCAAAATCCATTACCCAAAATTTAAGTCTAGAACATACAAAGTACACTGTAAATAGTAAAGGCTTAGGGAATATTAAGGAATAGAGGATCTTGGATTATAGTCAATTGATCCTTAGACAAAACACAAGCAAGTATTGTGGTCAGGAAAACATACCAGTCAAGGCATTGAAAACAGTACAGTAATTATACTCCAGCTTTATAAAACATTGGTTGAACCTCATCTGGAGTTGTGCTTCTAATTCTGGTCACAATGCTAAAGGAAGGATGTGATAATGCTGGAGAGAGTCCAGAGGACCTCTACCATGATATTGCCTGAGATGGACCAATTAAGAGGAGAGACCAAGAGTTCTCCCTGGAGTGGAGGAGATTGAAGGTCACTATTGAGGTTTGTACAATTATGAGTTATAGCAATGGTAGACTTTCCCACATCAGGGTATTTAGATTAGGGGTAAGGGGAAAGAGACATAGATGGATATAATGGACCTTTTTCACCCAGAGAGTGGTAAGTAGCGAGAATGCAATGGATCTGACAGTGGTTGAAACTGGGTCACTGGCAGCATTTAACAATTGTCTAAATGAGCACTTGAATCATTAAAGCATAAAGATGACTATGGTCTAGGTGCGATGGAATTCGTATGGATAGATGCCCACTGGCTGTAATGGATGCATTGGGCTGAATGGCTTAATTCCAGGTAGTATAATTCTATGACTCTTAAGGTCATCTATTGATCATACCAAAGTATTGCTTACTCATCACTATTTCATTGACCACCTTAATTACCAATTTTAATCAAAGCCTGATAAAATGAAAGAAAGTATTTTGTTAGGAACTATGTTTTATTAACCTGCATTTACAGTTTTTTAAATCATCACAGACTTAATCAGACTAAGGTAATAAGTATTTCATTTCAATAACTCAGGAAAAGAGACAAAATGAAAGTTTGAAAAATCAATGGTCCTTGACGATCAGAAATGTAAGACTTTGCTTCATACCACATTTCATTTGATCTCTCAGAGATGCTTCAAGTGCTAGATTGATTGAAAATTAGTGACTCTGGCACAGATAAATTACTTTTTCTCCCCATCTTTGTGGAAAGCAGTGAAAGGTGGTTGTGATTTTTCTGGAGAACAATGATGTATTCCATCAATTATTTTCTGTTTGCTCACATAATGATTCCTACATTAAGAAAATGGTCCAAAATCCTTTTATTTCATAAATCACATATCAAATGATACAACAAATTTGTTTCACAACTGATCTTTTAGCTGAACTAACAAAATTATTGGTATATGGCAAATAAAAAAAGCCTTGTTAAACAAAGAAGCACTTGACTCCTGAATTATTTTAGCTTTATGACATGATTTTAGTTTGATTATTAGCCAACTTGGATGATGATCAGATGATGGAAAAGGAAAATCTTCACCATCAGTTTTCATCTGGCAAATAAGGGGAATAATTGGAATGGCAGCAACTAGTGTTGTGCTTCAGCTATTCATAATATATTTCACTAATCTACATGCATGAAACCAAATAATCTTGAATTGGGGATGGTACAAGTGTTTGGACAATTAAGATTGCTGCCTCATGTCTAGAGTGGACCTTCCCCTTGGATGCTGACATATTTCCCCAAAGATTGTGCAAATAGTTGTACAGGGGCTTCAGTTTCTCTCCTACATCATAATGAAAGTTAAATAGCTTCCTATACATCTCCTTGACACCATATGAGATTCTGCTAACAGATGTGTCATCAGCAAATTTATAGATGTTTGAGCTGTGACAAGCTAGGTAGTTGTGGGTGTAGAGAGTAGAGCATTGTGCTAAGCAGGTACCCTTGAGGTTGCCAGTGCTGATTGTCAGTGAGGAGGAGGTGATATTTCCAATCCACACTAACTGTAGTCTCCCAATGAGAAAGTCAAGGATCCAGTTTCAGAAGGAGGTACAGAAGCCAAGGTTTTGTTATTAATGTTTTTCATGAATCAAATCACTGATACATTCCTACTTGCTCTAAAACTGCCTGGAACCTCAGCTATCTGAAACTCACTTCCTGCACCACCTCCCCAGGCACAAGTTCTCCTGGCTTGACTTCCTGCTTATAATGACCCAGAAAGCAGCCTAAAGATCATCATCTTTGACATCCAGTTCTTAAAACTTTATCAAGAGCTCAAAGGTCAACAAGTCATTTCTTACTTATTTTTGGTTTCAATATTGACCGTGACTGTTTATTTCTCCTGCACTTCATCTTTCCTCCTCAAGCTTTCTGATGAATTTCATTGTTAGGAACCAATTGCAAGTACATGGGATTAGAATACATAGTACTTGATGGTAAGCTAAAGATTTGTTTGTGTGCTGTTTCATTCTATGAAACAATTAACATCTTTCTCTCTATTGTATTTATCAGTGTAATATTATGTCTGGACAGCAGCTCATCTAAATTATCATATACCATGAATGCTCTTATTTTTATCACCATGTTTACAGCAAAACAGCTGACCCAAGGTTCCTGTCATACCTGCAACCTTCTGATCCACTGATTGTCTTTTTTTTTTTTTTTAAATAAATGTCCTTTTAAATTCAGAGAAAGCAAACTTTTGTTTATTTTATTATTAAAGATAGATTTTACCACTGTGGATTTGAAATGACATACGGACCTTAGCTCTCCAAATGTTTCACAAACAGAAATCTCTCCATGCAGGTCAATATCACAGAAATTTCATTTAATTTTCATTTTAAATTTTATTTATTAATAACAAATCAAACACCCTGCTATAATTAGGAAAAATAAAGAAAAACAACTATTCACTCCAGTTGATATTCTCACCATCAAAATCGGTGCTGGTGGTGCTGGCTAGAAGGGCCGAATGGCCTGCTCCTGAACCTACTGTCGATTGTCTAAAATCATTGGAAACAGGATCTGCTCTTTTTACACAAGGATGAGAGAAAGTTTGAAAGAATGTATTAGTGTTGTTATTCTATCCCTGTGAATCATAGGTTCTTCATTGTAACAGGCAGGGAATCATCAGATCCTTCTTAATCTGTTAATAATGACAATGGCATCTCTTCCAGACAGGTAGCTTTCAGTCCCTTGTTCCTTAGGCTCTACAATTTAACATTGAGGTCTCTCAGGAATGAAATGCTCAGTCATTAGCACTATCACTATCTGCCACATGGTTGGCATCATTTGCCTCAGAGAAACTCACACAGCAACAGATGGAGGTGGTTGGTTTGCTATTGATGGATTCAACATTACATCATGCATTTTGCAATGAATAACAGAGCAACCATGTCCACAAAATCTTGGATGCAGCTCACATCTTATCCACTTATCACTATGATATAATATAACTTGCAAGGTTCAATATGGAAAATACATTTCTCACAATATAAAGTCAGGAGAAATTTTATTTCATTTCCTTTTGGAGCTAATAAATATGCATTTATGCTGATATGCAACTATACATCACCTTCAGCCACATTTTCTAATGAATCTTCCAAGGTCTGTCATCAATTCTGCTCTGTGACCAGAGTATTACCTTTGCTCTCTGTCCAGACTGTTGTGCTCTGATTAAGCTCTTGTCATCACCACCTTCATTCAAATTGGCTTTCAGTAAAAAGGTTGAAATTGGTCATGTCTTTTGTTCAGCTAATGACAGTCAATATTGCCTGGCATACTTCATGTTTAAGTATCATGAGAAAATAAAGCTTTGCAATATAGTTCCATCTGCATGATTGACTATCCTGTAAGCTGATTCTTTAGACTAAGCATGTTGACCACATCAGTAAAATGATGAATCATCAGCCTCCCTTGGGAATATTTTTAGCAATATTTTTAAAATCTCTAACATTAATGACAGCATGATTAAAAAGCAAGTGTGTGTTAAATACAGAGCATGCAAATAGATTACTGAAATTTAACCACATGTCCTTTGCTACTAAATGTCAATTTTACTCTGGAAACAGCCAGCATTAATAAAATTAAACTTATGGACCAGCTTTGCCCAAAGTGGCAATCAAATAGTGAATCTGTAATATAAACTTGTTTGTACCTCTCTACTGCCTATATTGCTGCATATTTCCTGCACTTTTGTATTTCAGATTTTCAATAGCTTTTGTTTCATGTCCCACTACTCTAGCATTGTTTCTTCTTTCTTCCTCCTCTATTCATATTCACCTGCTGCTTTCACTTCCTTCTGACATACCATTTCTAGTCTCCATCCCCTCAGAAAGCAACATACTACTTGCATCACTCCATCTCCATCCAATCATACATATTCCTTTTCTCCCCCCAAAGGTTTCAAAGGTACATTTAATGTCAAAGTCATGTATACAATTTACATCCTGAAATATTTTCTTCATAACCATCTGCAAAAACAGAGGAGTGCCAGTTAAATGTTAGAACCCCAAAATCCCCTCCCACAGCTCCCCTCCCTCCCACATCTAAGCGGCAGCAAGCAACAATCCCCTATCGGCAAAATAAAGCATCAGCACCCGTCACCAAGCACTCAAGCGTGCAACAAAAGAACAAAGACACAGACACAGACTTGAAGAACCCAAAGACCATGTATTCACCCTTTCCCAATTTCTCACCTCAAGGATCTTGAGAAAATAAAGCCTTGCAATATAGTTCCACCTGTATGATTGACCATATCGTGTAAGCTGATTCTTTAGACTAAGCATGTTGACCACATTAACACATTAAGATGGTGGATCATCAGCCTCCCTTGGGAATAGTTTTACCAATATTTTTAAAAATCTAACATTAATAGTTAATATGATTAAAAACAAGTGCATGTTAAATACAACTTTCCCCAAGTCCTGTGACAATTGGAATTTGCTTATTTTCTAATTTCTGATTAAATGTGTTTACCTCAACAGATGCCGCCTTACCTTTTGTATATTTTCTGATTTTAAGGGCAAGATTATGTCTTTTGTATTTGCCCCTTGCCGTTTTGCCAAGTATAGTTGTCACCCTGTTTACTTTAGCACCAGAAATGAAACTAAAAATGAAACAAGTCTTAATCTGCAAAATTCAGAAGCAAACCAATTGTGTTTTTATCTCAACTTAGGAATTTGTGTCTTTACTTTGCACTTCTCTACTCAGTCTCTCACAATCAGTCATAAACTTCTGCATATCTATATTCCCTTACAAAGGAGGCCATTTAGCCCATCGAGTTTTTGTTAATTCTCAGAGCAAATCCACCTTTAATTTTCCTGTAATCTGTTCTCCCCTATTCTTATCAATTCCCACATATTCTACCACAGACACTCATGAAAATTTATGGTGACCAGTTAACCTCCTGAACTGTATTTTATTGGGATGTGACAGGAAATCATCTGGAAGGAAGCCAGGGTGAGGCAATTCAGGGGAACATGGAAACATAGAAAATAGGTGCAGGAGTAGGCCATTCAGCCCTTCGAGCCTGCACCGCCATTCAGTATGATCATGGCTGATCATCCAACTCAGAACCCTGCACCTGCTTTCTCTCCATACCCCCGATTCCTTTAGCCACAAGGGCCATATCTAACTTCCTCTTAAATATAGCCAATGAACCGGCCTCAACTGTTTCCTGTGGCAGAGAATTCCACATATTCACAACTCTGTGTGAACAAGTTTTTCCTCATCTCGGTCCTAAAAGGCTTCCCCTTTATCCTTAAACTGTGACCCCTCATTCTGGACTTCCCCAACATCAGAAACAATCTTCCTGCATCTAGCCTGTCCAATACCTTTAGAATTTTATATGGTTCAATAAGATCCCCCCCTCAATCTTCTAAATTCCAGTGAGTATAAGCCTAGACAATCCAGTCTTTCTTCATATGAAAGTCCTGCCATCCCAGGAATCAATCTGGTGAACCTTCTCTGTACTCCCTCTATAGCAAGAATGTCTTTCCTCAGATTAGGGGACCAAAACTGCACACAATACTCCAACATGCAAACTCCACACAGACGGCAGTAGGCCAACATTATACACAAGCTGCTCGAATTGCAAGTCAACACCTCACTTAACTGTGACACACTGCTAAAGTATGTGTTCACATTTTGCTCTGCTCACTTAACCAGTGCAAAGTAAACTACAAATTGTAATACACTATGTACCTTACTCCTGTCCCTTTATAATCAATGCTTAACTATATAGTTCTGATCCAGCATTGAGATGCAAAAGCAGAGGAAATGGAGTTCTCAAAACTATTTTAATTGTTTACTCCTGGCTTTTTGCATTCTTCAAAATTGTGTTTCACTATGGCAACTCCAATGGTCGAACCTTCCCTGATTTTCTTTATGTTCTTCACAAACATCTTAGGGTGAAGAAAGGATACTAAGTTCTCCCAAAAATTCCATGGTCTTTTTGCATTATGAAGACTCATTCTTGTAGACATACAGTATATAAACAATGTCCCATGTCAATGGATCCTACCCATCAACTAATTTACCAGGTAGCACAAAGTGACATTAAACCATGACTGAAATGGTTAAATAAATAGCATACCCTGTGTGGTGAAACTGACATTCACTGCCACATGTGGCTGTGGAGGTCAAGTCATTGGGTATATTTAAAGCTGTGGTTGATAGATTCTTGATTAGCAAGTACATCAAAGGTTACAGGAGAAGACAGGAGAATGAGTTTGAGAGGGATAAAAAAAATCAGCCATGATGGAATGGCAGAGCAGACTCAATGGACGGAAAGGCTAATTTTGCATCTAAGTCTTATGGTCGTATGGATAAAGTTTCACTTAACCCCATGGCTATCTTACATTATGTCACAATCACAGTGGCATTTTTTCCCCAATATTGTCAGAGGCAATTAAAATTACACTTAGATTTCTCTTTTTCAAATATTTGAAATTATAGGATGAAACTATGCTGTAGAACAATTCTTTTGCTGTATTTCATTAATATATCAATCAATCCAATTGGTTTCTTGTACATATAACTCAATTTGTCAATGCTGTTCCATGTAAAGCAAGAATCGTTTGAGATTATTGCACAAGCTTTATGGTATATCTCTACTTCGGAAATAATTCTTAAGGTTATGATATTCATTTGTGTAAACCTGTTTAACTTGTACTAATTTTCTAGTTTGTTTCTTTTTACCCCAATTTATGAAGCAAAAGCTCAACAGGTACAGCTTCTAACTCACCAGAGGCAATTCTTGATTGAAAATGTTTGAGCAAATATAACCAAAAAGTTTAACAAGACCGCAAGAAACTGCAGCTCCGCCCATCACAAAACCAATCTCCCCTCCATGGATCCTGTCCACAATTCTAGCTACCGTGGTAATGCAACCTATATAATCAAAGATTCAACCCACCCATGACTTTGAGTAATAAAGCACGAAGACAGGTCCCTTGGTCTAACAGATTACATACCTACCACAATAATCTCTCCTTTTTATCCTAATTGCCTGCATTTGGCCCATAACACTCCAAGCACCTACCCTCCGTAAATGTAGAAAATATCTCTTAAATACTGTAGATTCCAGTTAACTGAGACACATCAGGACCAGTAAAATTTGGTACAAAAAGTGGCTGCCCCAATTAGCTGGTTTCATGGACATAGTGCAAAATTATTTTAAAAAGTCAAACTACCATTTAACTGAGTCACATATTAAGTAGTTAAATGAAATATGGAACAAATTAGAACACTACCAATACTACTGCAGTACTATAAAACTGTAAATTCAACATACGCTGAATTCTTCTGATTGACTGTAAATGAACAATATCAGCACAGATAGCCAATGGCTTCATGCAATATTTTCAAACATTGCAGCCAGCAAATCGTCATTTTCATTGTACCATTCAAGATGAGTGACAATACCTTCAAATTCTTCATAGGTCCTAACTTGAAGTAGCGAAATTGTTTTATTTTTACTCCCGGCCATTTCTGGCATCTCCAAGCCTGAATGTTTGAAAGTGCAGTGAACAAAATGGTTCTGAATTATCTTACTGATTATTTCTCCCCAACTATCAGTGACAAAAAAAAAATCACTATTTTGAACACAAACACACACAATTAACCCCATATTAAAAACTGTTGGCTCTAAACGCAGTGTAGTATTTAATAGCCACAGAAATGCATGTGACTTACACTAGTTAAAAACTGTTCTGAAACAAACTTCTGTCCCAACTAAGCAGCATAGTGTCTCAAATAAACAAAAGGAATCCTTGTGATTTCCTTGATTAGCTTTTCTTCTTTAAGAGGTTATTCCAATTAACCAATGGCCTGATTAATCAGAATCCACTGTATTACAATTATACCCATCTTGTCAACATCCTCTAGCAGCACATTCAAGGTACTTACTACACTCTGGTCTCTTAAATCTCTCCACATTTACCTTATACATGCTCTTATTTTAAACTCCCTAATCTTAGGGATTATCCATGCTCCTCGTAATTTTATAAACTCTTTTGTGGCTGCCTCATTCTCTTGCATTCTAGGTAATATATACCCAGCATGGGCAAACTTTCCCTTGAACTCAGCATCCTCGTAAATCTCTTTTGCACCCTCTCCATCTTGACAATGTACTTTTTGTAAAACTGTACATAGTACTTCAAGTGTCACCAACTTCAAGTATTTCAAGTGTTGACCATCAGTCAAGCCTCATCAACAACTTACATAACTGCAAGGTAATGTTCCTACACCTAAACTTGTTGCCCTGACTGATGAAGGCCAGTATGTTAAATGCCTTCTTCATCACCTTGTACTTGCACATCTGCAATCTGTACTTGTACTTACAAATCACTGATCCGTAATACTCATTAGTGCAATGACATTCATTGTATAAATCCTAACCTGGTTTGACTATCCAAATGTTTCATCTCAGTGATCTAAATTAAAATCTGTTTAGCATTTCTCAGCCCATTTCCTCATTTCCTTAAATCTCTTCGCAATTCATTACAACTTGCCTCACTATCAACAAAGCCCTGCTAATTTAGTATCATCAGCAAGCTTTCTAATCATACTATATGCATTTTGATCCAAATAATTTACATAAAGAATCAATGGTTCCAAAACTCACCCCCAGGGCACCCCACTGTCACTTGTCCAGTCAGAGAATTGACCTTCAGCCATCACTCACTACTTCCGATCATCTACACAATTTTGAATCCATTCACTATTTCTCCTTGAATCCCAAGTGATCTGAAATTCCAGATTTGCCTGCCATATGGAAACTTGTCCATATCTGGTCCACATCAACAATATCCTCTGCCCTAACTTCATCTGGTTAATTAGTTCTTTGAAAAGGACTCAGACATGATATTTCCATGGTATTTCTGATCCAGCCTTGACTAACAAAATGGTGATAGATCTTATCCCTCAGAATTCCCTCTAGTAAAATTCCTAACAACTGAAATCAGGCTCATTGGACTATAGTTTCCTGCTCTGTCCTTGCTATTCTTCTTGAGGCACACCCCATTCTTCTGGAATGTTGACAATGGCCAACAATGAAGCAAATCTCCCTACAAAGAACTCCACAACTTATACCCTGATACCCATTAGATCTGGGATGCATTTGGTCAGGTCCTGGGAATTTGCCTACCTAAATGCCTTTCAAGACACTACCTACTTCCTCATAATACTATATAGTCTATGGCCTCCTCTACTGCCATGATGATGCCACACTCATGTTGGAAGAGAAACACCTTATATTCATCTGGGTAGCTGCCAACCTCATGGCATGAAAACCGTATGCTCAAACTTCTCATAATTGCCCCCCCCCCTTCACCATTCCTCATTCCCAATTCCCTCTCACCTTATCTCCTTACCTGTCCATCACCTCCCTTCGCTCTTCTCCCTTCCCTTTCTTCCATGGCCTCGTGTCCTCTTCTATCCAATTCTCCAACTCCAGCCCTTTATATCTTGCACCAATTGACTTCCCATCTTTTTAATCTCCCAGTTCAACCTATCACTTACTACTTGCTACTCTTCCCTCCTCTCCCCCCCCCCCCCCCCCCATCTTCTTACTCTGACTTCTCGTCCTTTTTCTCCAGTCCCTATGAATGGTCTTGGCCCAAAATGTCAATTGCTCACTCTTTTCCATTATTTCTGCCTGGCCTGCTAGGTCCCTCCAGCATGTTGTGAATATTGTTTAAAGTTCTCTTGCATGTTTTTAAAGCTCTCAATGGTCTAGGGCTGGAGTACATCACAGAATTGCTTTTGTTTTATAATCCTACTCAGGCTCTCAGGTCTTCTACAACCATTCTCTTAAATTTAAATAATCTCCCTCAAAAGATAATTGACAGGTCAGATTTTTTGAACTACATTCCTAAACTGTGTGACTCAATACTTAAAATTATAAAGGATGAAGACTCAGTTGACTCTTATGAATGCCATCTTAAACCCTATTTATTTAACATTGCTTTAAACATTTTTTATTTTCATGTTTGTACTTTATCCCTTTGTAAAACGCTTTGAACTACCTTGTGCATCATTTGTATGAAAAGTGCTCTATAAATAAGTTATATTACTACTTTAATACCTCTCATTTTAAATTGCCTCTAGTTTTTCTTCATCCCTTCAGACCTCACTTCATCAGCAATGCAAAGAGATATATTTGTTGCCCATGTCTTTCACTGCTCTAATATTTCTACCTCTAGCTTGAATCAATGGTACTTCATTCTAAATGTGCTTATTCCATTTTCCTGATCATATTATATTTGTTTACCTTTTATCATGTGGATTTTGAAGAAGTGTCCACAGCCAATGCTATGAAGTGTTCCTTCCGCAGGTTAGATTAGCCTGTTCCTGATTATATTAAAAAAAGTTAGTTTTTTTTTTCTTTTTGAGCCCTGTCTCATTTAAGCATTTTCAGGGGAAAATACTTGGTTATAAAAGCTTTATTAAAAATTACTTCATACCATGTTTATATGCAACATGCAATGGATTGTTTTTAAGGATAACTCCAAGAACCGATTACAATAAGGTTTCTCCTGTGTTGCCATACATCTCTGAATCCTCGACTGTACATGCATATCTTTGCTGCGTCCACAGTGAAATCATGGTGAAGTTAAACATTATATAATGATTGCTCCACGTCACTTGAATAAACTTCCAGAGAACTGCAATGGGCTCAACAGTAGAGGCAGAGTTAATCTAGAAATACTGCTTGCTGCATTGTTGGTTTCCTTGCTTGGTTGCGACTCAGGAGTCCAAAGGCTACTTCAATGTCATTGCTTCTGATTCTCCCCAAGCTAAATTCCATTAATATCATGAATCTATTTGATTGTTCCCTAATTTGGACATCTGAAAGCATTGTTCTGAAGGCCCTCTGGCTTGGCTACTCCTAACTCTTGTCCCCACTCCTTTAGTCGTTGCCTATCACCTGTACCCTCACCAAAGCCCTTTTCTCTAAGTACTGGCCACTGTTTAACAGAACATTGTAACTATACACCAGTGTCATGAAAAAACCTTATTTTTCATGGAACCCTTTCCTCCTATACTTCCAACACACATGCACGGAATACCACTTCAACCCATTTTCTTCCCCTCCCCCTTATGATTCCAGGTCAGCATCTTTGGAATATTGGTCTGGTAACAGCTGATTAAAATAGCAGCTAAATTGTACAACAGCTGGAGATAAAAACAATAACAGTTTGCTCTTAAATGCTTTTAATAGAGCAAGCATTCAAGTTGACACCAAGCTACATAAATCAGGTCAAATTAACAAATATCTAGCTCTTAAATTCCACATCAATTGCTTTTGAAACTAGGATTCAAAATGTTATGTTTCCCTCATAAAATAAATTCATTAGTATTCTCAGTGTTCATAGAACTGGTATAAAATAATAATTTTAGGAAAATAATGTCAACTTAGAAATCTAGAATAAAAACAGAAAATGAATAAAATACTCAGTAGGTCACAGCAAATGTAAAGAGAAAAAATGCATCAGTGCTGCCTAATTTGCTTTCTCCCCCACCATGAGGTTTTTAAATTGTTGCTTTCTGTTGGCGTCACTGCAAAATATTTTTCTTTTTCCATATGATCAAAGTTGCTGGATAAAAAGGATTCAGGAAATCATTCAGTCATTGCCAAGTTTCAAACAAATTTATGAAGTTAAGACCCCAAAGTTCTGACTGCTGGAGAGGAAATCATTTCTGAGCTAGTCCTTAATTTACAAAGGCATTTGTAAAGACAGAAGACAGACATTTTTTCTATCCTCAGTAACTGGTGAACTTATACCTTCCTCCAGCATCAATTTGTATGAAAAATAGAATTCCTTCTAAAGTTAATATCCTTTCTGGATGTATATCATTGAATTGTGCTGGCTGTTATATCACCTGAGGCTTCTGCTACAGCTCCACATGCTCAAAGGCTACTTGCTTCTACTGCTGTGCTTGGTAGGTTGGGAGAAGCAGATTGAATCAATAGGAAAGAGGTATTTCACAAGACATTAAAAGACTTTAAAAAATTCAGAGATTAATTTATTAACAAAGTAAACAACTGAGATTCTTCTTCTCCAGATAGCCACAAAACCAGGTAAAAAAAAAAAGGAACGGCAACACGATCACCAACCCCAGACCCTCCTTCCCCACATGAAAATGCAACAAAAAACACCTTCGGCCCCCAAATACACCCTCCCCCACACTAAATGCCACAAGAACATTGACCCTCAAATACCCCTCCTGCACAAAAAAATGAGAAAGAATGAGCAAAAACACAGAATATAAAAACCATAAGACTGAACAAAGTCCATTGACCATAGTGCAAATCCACGTCCAAAAACATGGAAAACCTCAGTAGCATCCTCCAGGCACAATGGCAGGACACACAGGCTCCCTTCAAGGTTAAGTTATAAGACATCCTGGATTACTCCTGCAGAGGGTTAGTACGGGCTAGATAACATTGTTGAGCTCTAAGTGTGTTATATTGATTCAGTAGTTCTGTGCTTAAAATGTCAAGCAATGATGGAGCCAGTCCAGCTGCTTTGCCCTTCTCAGAGTGTGAAGCTCCAAAAACAAATCTCATAATCTATTATATAAAGTTCATGAAGTTTTAAGCATGAGTGTTGTGCATTTAATATTTCAATAATATTTAAGTAATCTTGTATGATTGAGCATTCCTGTTCATTTAAGCAGTTTATTATGGGCTATATGTAAAAATACATGAATTTATATGTAATGAATCTACCCCATGATAAACATGACTTGCTTGAACTAAACCCAAAGTCTGACTCACATTTCAGACTTCTGTGTCTTTCTTTGAATTATGTTAATATTTTGAAGTTACAACTTAACAGTGAGCCTTACATTCTGAAATGTCTTTTCCCTTTATACCATATCATTATGTTAGGTAAGGAATGCAGTACAGTATTCAAGACTAAAGATAGGAGGAGTAGGAGCATGAAGGGGAGGAGGAACAGGTTGCCATACAGGGGGGCACTGGAAATGGACCCAAATGTAGGACACAGACACTGAAGTACTAGGAACAGGATGGGACAGGTCACAGACTAGGCTAAGGAAGCAGGACCAGGACATGGGACTGGGAACAAGGAGCCTGGGCATGGACTCCAAGCCCAAGACTGGACAAGAAACCAGAACCTGGGTCTTGATTTGGGCTCAAACCCCAAAACCAGGCAAAGACATGACAAGGCCTGGGGTCTTGAGGCCTGTATAACTCAGAGGCTGGAGCTTGGAGGTAGACTAGGAACTGTACATCAACATAGAGCCAGGACTTGTCCTTCAACAAGCCAGGACTCAACTTTCACTCCACACCAAGGTGGGGCAGGTCCATCTATCAGGTAACAACAGAACAGCCTGACTTACCCAGCAGAGGCAAAGACAAGATAAATTCACCCCACAGGGCAACAGCAGAACAGCCTGACTTACCCCACAGGGCAAGGACAGGAAGAGACAAACACCAAAAAACAGACAGCTACATCTCTGCATCAGGGTTGCTCCAAGTCACAGTTATGGCCAGCAACCTTGGCTGGCTACAGAAACAACCAGATCCTTACCGGCTGACAGCCACCCAGCTGGCCCAGGAAACAGCTAAATCCATACTGCAATGACAGCTCCAACTACTGGCAGCAAGGCTCCCAGAAGCAATGGTTCTCCAACACAGCCTAAAGATGATAAGTAGCCATTCTAGCCTTCCACCAGCCATTTGCTCCCAAGGAATCTTAACAAGACAACAGCTCCACCACATTCAATCCCAGGGCCACTTATATTCCCTGCCCCAAGATGAGCATCAGGTGCTTATGATTAAGTCCAACTGAAACAAGGGACAGCTGGAGGACCCGGAGTCCGGAGTCTGCGGACTGGACCGTGAACCGGAATGCGGAATTTGGACCGGACCATGACACAGGTAGATGGATATAACATTGATGGTCTTTTTCTACCATGTTTTCCATGAGCTCAGCTCAATCCATTTCCAATAAACACTCTGCATTTCATTGCACCTCAGAAATTCCTTGCTTCACTGCCAAAGTATACAACAGGATATAGTTCAGTGGAGAAATGGAAGATGAAGTTTAATCAGGGATGTATGAGATGTAGTATTCTGGGGAATCAAATGTAAAGGGACAGTATGCAGTTAATGGCAAGACCTTTAATAATGTTGATGTACAGAGGAACCTTGGGGCCAAGTCCATAGCACCCCAATAGTGTCTGTGAAAGTTCATGTATTTATTTATTTATTGTTTGCGATATAGCATTGAATAAGCCCTTCTAGCCCTTTGAGCCATGCTGCCCAGTAACCTTCCTATTTAATCCTAGCCTAATAATGGACAAAATACAATAAACTACCAACCAGTATGTCTTTGGACTGTTGGAGGCTGGAGGAACACATACGGTCATGGGGAGAATGTACAAACTCCTTACCAGCAGCAGCGGGATTTGAACTTGGTTCAGACACAGACAGACATACTTTATTTATCCTGAGGGAAATTGGGTTTCGTTACAATTGCACCAACCATGAATAGTGTAGAAATATAGCAATATAAAACCATAAATAATTAAATAATAATAAGTAAATTATGCCAAGTGGAAATAAGTCCAGGACCAGCCTATTGGCTCAGGGCGTCTGACACTCCGAGGGAGGAGTTGTAAAGTTTGATGGCCACAGACAGGAATGACTTCCTATGACGCTCAGTGTTGCATTTTGGTGGAATGAGTCTCTGGCTGAATGAACTCCTGTGCCTAACCAGTACATTATGGAGTGGATGGGAGACATTGTACTCCTGTACTTTAAAGCATTGTGCTAATCACTACACTACTGTGTCACTCCTAAGCTGATAGGGTAGTAAAGAAGATATGTGGCATGCTTGCCCTTATCAGCCGAGGCACTCAGTTCAAGAGTCAGGAAGTTATCAAACTCCGGTTACGCCACATCTGGAACTTTGCAGGTTTTGGTGAGGGTGCCAAAGAGGTTTACCAGGATGCAGCCTAGATTAGAGGGCACTTGCTAAAGGGAGAAGTTGGACCAACTTAGGTCTTTTTCTCTGGAATGGCAGAGGCTGAGGGGAGACCAGAAAGAAGTTCATAAGTGTATGAGCTGAGATCTTTTTTCTCCCTGGCTCAAAATGTCTAATTCTAAAGGAGCAAGTTATTTTATTTGCACTGAGTGGAGTGTGCCTGGAATAATTTGCCAGCGGTGATGGTTGGTGCAAATGTAATGGAAACATTTAGAAGACTCTTAGACACATGAATGTAAAGAGAACAAAGGGACACGGTCACTCAGTTGATAGAAGGGATTAGTTTAGTGAGGTATTTTATTACTTAATTAATTTATTTTGATCAAAATTATAGGCTGAAGGGCCTGTTCTTGCTCTGTACTTTTTAATGACCGATGGAAGGATGGCCTTGGGGTGCTTGTAGCTTTTTATAGATTAGTATATCATTATGGTTTGACTGGTAGTTATCTAGTCTGCCTGCTGGATTGGCTATGAGGAGCATTAGAGTGAGGATGACGGCAGCCTTCATTCAATGTGTGCTTCAGAAATATGGCTTCACCCAGGAGGTGTCTTAATAATCATGGTGACCCAACAGAGCACAGAGGTACCTTAATGATCATGGTAACCCATTGGAGGATGGTGTTGGTCTGCTGTCAGAACCTGCTAGTTGCTTTATGCATGCTAACACATAACTGCTGTGGTAGTGGTTCAGACTTCAGACTATGCTTCCATTGCAGTACCATGGCTGCAAGCACCAAAGAACAACAGACAGTTCCACCTCTGCATCAGGGTTGCTCTGAGTCACAGTTACAGCCAGCAACCTTGGCTGGCTACAGAAACAACCAGATGGCTGCTGTTTTCACTGGATACCAGATTGCATCCATTAGACCCAACATCAGCTCATATCCTTGTGTGAGATTCTCATCTGAGTTGTGAGTGGGAGGCGTACATGAACATCAAATACATGGAGGTGTGCGGCGATAAAGAATTCTCAGTGTTGTTAGAGATAGCTTGCAGGTGAATGAATGCTATGTTGTGAATTCAATATCATCTAAGCCTGGTGATGTAATTGGTTTCTATGACATTGGAGAATGCTTTCACTGACTTTGATCACTTGCGTGAGGTCACTAAACCTTTAACAGTGCTGCTTTCAAGTACTGAGGCTGAGTTCTGGCGTTGTTCTCTACAGCAAAATGCTTTCACTGCTTTCTGAACGTGTGCCAAAAGGACTGTCCTGCACCGAGGACATAAGACATCCATCCTTCATTCCAATGTCATCACCAGATCCCTAATGGAATCACCGAGAATGTTGGATTCTGCTCCCTCTTAATTTATCTGTTTCACTTGAAGAACATCTGCCAGCCCTCCCTCTGAAAAGCTGTTGGCTAGTGTTAAGCAGTCTATGCTGGCTGGTGCTTGCCATTTACAAATGTTTGCCTCCTGCTGATGCAGCAATCAATAAGTGAAACACTTACCGTGGGCTGGATACTGAGATCCTTCAAAGGAGCAGGAAGACACCAATCACTTCATCCCTTCAATTAGTACTGTTGTGGTTCACTGCTTTGAAGGAACATTAAGGAATAGCATGTTTACTTAAAGTGATCTTGTCATCTACTGAAGTGGCTGTGCAGTTTGCTAATTCATTCCAATTGTTTTTACTATGCTGTACACTGTTATAGCACAATAGTAATTTGTTTTCCTTCTTCCGATGTTCACCGTGTAAAAGCAGCTTGAAGTGAAAGACGAAAGGATTAAAGGCAGGAGTTATCATCAAGTCACTTGAGCTGTCAGTGACGTTTACTGCCAGGAACCTCAGCATTGCAGAGAGACAAAAAAAAAAAGAATTGGTGGAAAGAAGTGAAATGAAATATAATTTCCTGACCACTGTCCAGAGACAAACCTACAGAGCATTCATCAGTGGAAGTTGGGTGGATAAAAGAAAAAGTATGATGTCTATATGTCTTCCAAGTTGAACAACACATAGTTATTCACTGGCTCAGTTCACACAAGGCCTGAAATATGAGTATTGTTTTGGGGTTGAGGTGAAACTTGGGGGATGGCATTACACAGAATCCCTCTGGGGTGTCTGAGTACGGTCTGCCACCCAGTGCCACCCAGCCCAGTAACTATCTCATATAACCTCAATTTGGAGCTGATTGCTCGATATCACCACACTCATTAATTAATGAAATGGAATAAGGAGATGCTGCAACCATGATGTTTTATTTTAGCGTAGGAGTTAACATGGCACCATTACACCTTGGGGCATCGGAGTTCGGAGTCCAATGCTGGTGTCATCTGAAGGATTTAGCACATTCTCACCGTGACTACGTGGGTTTCCTTTGGCTACTACAGTTTCCTCCTGCAGTCCAAAGGCGTACCAGTTAGTAGGTTAGTAGGTCAATGTAAATTGTCCTGTGGTTAGGCTAATGTTAAATAAGTGGGTTACTGGGCAGCACGGCTTGTTGGGCCAGAAGGGCCTGTTCTGCACTGCATCTCAAAATAAATTAAATAAACAAACTAATCACAATTCTTTTCAATGGTTTAGCCATCACATTTAGTATTGGAGAGATATTATTTTATCGATACCTCAAGATGTTCTTCTAGAAGAAGATCATGATCTATCATGATATGTTGACTATCTGAAGCACAAGAGATCCTGTAAACGCTGGCAATCTAGAATAATGCACACAAAATGCAAGAGAAACTCAGCAGATCAGGCAGTATCAATGAAATGAACGAACAGTCGATATTTTGAGCTGAGACCCTTCTTCAGGACTGGAAGAGAAGAGTGAAGCTGCCAGAATAAAAAGGGGAGGGGGGAGAACTAGCTGGAAGGTGATAGGTGAAGCCAGGTGGGTGGGAAAGGATAAGGGCTGACGTAGAAGGAATCTGATAGGAGAGGATAGTGGACCATAGGAGGGGCACCCAGGTGGAGGTGATAGCCAGATGAGGAGAGGTAAGAGTCCAGAGTGGGGAATAGATGAAAAGCGGAGGCAAGGGGAAAAATTATATTATCAATATAGCACAGGAAGAGTTGGGGAACGTTATCAGGGAAGGCTTGGAACAAGTACTGTTCTATGTAACCAACACAGATGTAACTCCAGCCCATGTGGGTGCCCATGGCTACCCCTTGAGTTTGGAGAAAATAGGAAGAGTCGAAGGAGAAATTGTTGAAGGTAAGGAGCAGTTCTGCCAGACAGATGAGGGTGAGGGTGGAGGGGAACTGCTTGAATTGTCTGTTGAGAAATTAGTGGAGAACTTTAAGGCCTGCTTGATAGGGGATAGATGTGTATCCATGGTGAAAATAAGGCTGCCAGGGCAAGGGAATTGAAAGTTGTCAAGAAGTTTGAGAACACGTGAAGCGTCATGGGTGTATGTGGGAAGGGACTGAACGAAGGAGGATAGAATGGAGTTGAGGTATGAGGACTCATGTTCAGTGGAGCAGAAACAGGCAGAGATAATGGGCCTAGCCTGACAGTCAGGTTTGTGGATTTTGGTTAGGAGGTGGGAGCGAGTAGTGTGGGGTAAGTGGACCATGAGTCTGGTGGCAGTGGATGGGAGCTCTCCAGAGATGATGAAGTTAGTGATGGTGTCAAAGACAATTTTCTGATGGTCCAAAGTGTGATCCTTATAAAGGGGTAAGTAAAGATAAAATCTAAGAGTTGCCACCAGGCCTCAGCAAGGTAGCAGTCAATCCACCACACTATGACAGCACCCAGTTTGTCTGTGGGTTTGATGTTAAGGATGGCATTGGTGCAGAAAGAGTGGAGGTTAATGCGTTCAGAGTGGGCATGGTTTTCAGAGAATGTGGAAGGCATTGACTAGCAGAGATTTATTTTTATATTCGTCTTAAATAAGTTTAATCATATTGCTAAATTGGACCAGTATATTAAGGTTACCAAAAGGGTATAACATACTTGGTGACATTCTGCTGTTATAAAATAATACCCTTCAGTTTTCTATAATTAAGGATTCCAGATTTAACATGGATATTTAACCTTGTGTTCTTTTTGACATTCATGCTCATCTCTGCAGTTTCACAACACTGCTCGGCAATGTGAAGCTTTATTTTAATGAGACACCTGCAAGACTGGCAGATAAAGTGAAATTTAAAAAAAACCCTGACCTTTTATATCCAACCTTTCCACCATTATATTTCCTTTTCCTTGATCACAATGTATCTAAATTGTCCCAACTATTATTTGCTTGACAACTTTGCTAGGTTTAAGTACAAATCATAAATTGTTGGTTATAGAAAATCTCAAGTACAACAAAAAGTCTAAGGGCAACGTTAGTCATACATCTGAAAGTTACAAGCAGCATCAGATAAAGAGCAGCCATTTAATACTGGGAGACTTCAATGCCCTGAAAATCATTTTGTGCATTCTACATGAAGCTTACTATTAGACAGTTAAGATATTCTACAATGCTCTGTATCGGTTATATCGGATATTTGTAATACTAAAAAGGGCTTGTAATGTAACTGATTTGTCCAGCCTAGACAATTGGATCAATCATTTCTGAAGAATAAGAATAGATAAAGAAAATTTGGACCTCACTTTCCGAGATACCTGACGATCGGAGGATGCATTACTGATGATGTGTCCCAGTGCACACCTGGTTCGTTGAACCAAGTGGTGTCAGAGCACGATAATGAAAGGCATTGGCCAGATTAACCTAGCTTCACCACATGAGCCTATCTGTCATAGCACCTGGAATGGCTTCAGAAACAAGAGAAAGTCTGCAGATGCTAGAACTCCAGGCAACAAACACAAAAATTGCTAAAGGAACTCGGCAGGCCAGGCAGCAGCATCTATTGAAAAGAGTATAGTTGATATTTTGGGCGAAGACCCTTCAACAGGACTCAGAATCTCTGTCCTGTTTCCTCCCCAAATTTTGAAGTTTCATGTTTTCACATTCCTTGTCTTGTAAAAATAATGTATCTATCAGCAGCAAATTCTGCCATTCTGACTATGGAAAGATACAGAATTGGAATGATGGAAGCTTCAGCACAGTAATAACAACCTAGACACATTGAGTGGGTACAGAATGTGTGCATGCCAGCTGTGGCAAGGATAGTAATTCAAAAGAAGTTTAATAAAGGGGTAAATTTGTTTAATTCATCTGACGTAGAAATATCCCAATTAACAATAGGACATGAGTAACATAAGATAGCATGACACACCTCACACTCTGTAAGGCTGTGGTTTATAAACCTCCATTACATGAGGTAGGAGTAATCAAAGAGGAGTCAAGTGACTGACCTACAATTGAGTTATCAGTGTGGGAATTGGCCAGCATCACTGTAGGGTCATCAAACAGAGAGCATTGCCATTGTTCCACTTAGAGCCAAAGTCAGCAAATGGCAGAGTGAACAATCCATTTGATAGTATTTGGAATAGTATCATATGGAAGACCTCATAGTAATAACAAGAACAATGGCTTCTTGGAATAACTCACACAAATTTGACCACTCCCCAATGAATTTGGACTTCTTGTTCTTATATGCTTTTGAATGAATTGAATAATGAATTATAATAAAATGCTACAACTATTTTAATTGAGAAACTAAGATGGAAGAAGAATGGACTATCATGCAGCCTCACAAAGTAACTAAGACACAATGGAATGAGGAGGATGTTAATGGTAGCTGGCAGTGCATGCACTTGCAAGAAACAGAAAGAAATTAGAACTGGCAAGACTGAGTGAAGTAACATTTGTATTGAGTAGAGGCTATCGATAATTAGTGACAGTCATTGCACAATGACAGGAATATAAGCTACGGAAATTGGGAGCAAGAAATTGGAAGTATAACGGTGAAGAATTATGCAGTTAAGGAATTCAAAGTTCAAAGCAAACGCATTACCAGACTATGTATGTATACGCATGTGTCCTGAGACCATTTCCTTGCAGGAATTCACAGTAGAATAAAGACATGCTATGGCATCAATGAAAATCTACACGCAATGTGCAAAGTCTAATTGTACAAATAAAAAAGAAAGAAATAATAAGAACAAAAATAGTATTGAGACCATGAGTTGTAGAGACCTTGAAAGTGAGTTCGTAAGGTGTGTTCACTGCAGTAGCCTGATGGTTGAACTGTGTAGTATGGGAACCATGTTTTCTATACCTCCTTCTTGATGGCAGCAGCAAGAAGAGAGTATGGCATGGATTGTGGGTGTCTTTAATGATGGATACTGCTTTCTTTTGTCAGTACACTTTGAGGATGTGCTCAATCATGGGGAGAACTTTTCTTGTGATAAACTAAGCTGTATACACCACACTTGTAGGCTTTTCTGATCTTGGCATTGATGTTTCCATACCAGGCTGTGTTGCAATCATTCAGGATACTCTCTACTGTGCATCTACCAATGTTTGTCAACATTTTAGAAGACACACTGAACTTGCACAAACTTCATGGAAAATAGAGGTGCTTCTGTGGCTTCTTTGAAATGTACAGAAATTCATCACAAATTAAGTCCCAAGACAGATCCTCTGGTATGATCATGCCAGAAATTTAAAGTTATTGAGGCTCTCCACCTCCCATCCCCTGATGAAGACTCGCTCATGGACAAACCCTCGATTTCTTCCTCCTGTAGACAATAATCAGCTCTTTAATTTTGCTGACATTGAGTGAGAAGCTGTTGCAGCAGCACCACTCAGCCAGATTTTTAAATCTCCCTCCTATATTCCAATTCATCACTACCTTTGACTCAGCCAACGACAGTGGTGTCGTCAACAAAATTAAATATGGCATTGGAGCTTCACAGTCATTAGTTAAAATTTTGCAGAGCAGAGGACTAATCACACAGCCTTGTGGTGCACCTGTGCTGCTGGTGATTGTGGAGATGTTTCCAATTTGAAATGACTGGGATCTGCTAGTGTGGAAATCAAGGACTCAGTTGCACAAGCAGGTATTGAGGCCCAGGTCTCGGAGTTTATTGATTAGCTTCAAGGGGATGATAATGTTGAATTCTGAGCTGTAGTCCATGAAGAGCATCTTGATGTCTACATCTTCACTGGCTAGATGTTCCAGAGCTGACTGGAGAACAAAATAAAATGGTTTCTGCTGTTGACTTTTGTGATGGTAGGCAAATTTGAGTGGATCCAAGTCACTCCTCGGGCAGGAGTTAACATGCTTCATAACCAATCTCTCAAAGCACTTCATCACAGCAGACGTAAGTACAACTAGAGAATAGTCATTGAGGCAGGTTACCACCCTTCTGTTGGTTACAGGTATGACTGAAGCCTACTTGAAGCAAATGGGTACTTCAGACTGCCAAAACCATATATACACACTTGTCCATGAATGTTTTTATAAAGTCCAAGACAACCATAGTGTATTCATTCTGGTCTTTAGATGAGTCCCTGAACATGGCCCAGTCCACTGACTTGAAGCAATCCAGTAGTCAGTCCTCTTTCTCCCACAATCACCTCTTTGTTGTCCTTGTGTCTGGTGCCTTGGTCTTTAGTCTCTGCCCGTATGTAAGTAGGAGGACAGCTGGATGATCACATTTCCCAAAATGTAGTCTAGGGATGGAATAGTAACCACTCTTGATGGTAGTGTAGCAGTGATCAAGTATGTTAGTACCCCTGGCACTTCGGGTGCTATGCTGATGGTGATCAGGCAGTGATTTCTTCAAGCAAACCCGATTGAAGACCCCAACACTGATTTGAAAGGCAGCAGGGTAGGCTTTTTCTTTACAAACAAGAGAAAATCTGCAGATGCTGGGAAACAAAGTAATACACACAAAGTGCTAGAGGAACTCAGCAGGCCAGGCAGCATCGATGGTAAAGGGTAAACAGTCGTCATTTTGGGTCAAGACCCCAGTCCTGATGAAGGGTTTCAGCCTGAAACATCTACTGTTTACTCTGTTCCATAGATGCTGCATGGCTTGCTGAGTTCTTCCAATATTCTGTGTGTATTAGGCTGTTTCTTGTTTGTCTTGGCACTCAACACATTGATTGCTTGCTTAACTGCTGCCTTTGGTGGTATGCAAACTGCAGTCAGGTTCACAGCAAAGAATTCTTCTGGTAAATCAGATGGTCAGCACTTAATTATTAGATGTTCCATGTCTGGAAAGCAAGAGTACGACAAGACTCCTATGTCTGAGCCCCACAAAGTATTTATTATGAAGCACTGCTCACCTCCTCTTGCCTTCTCCAAATGTTCTGCAGCTTGATCCATCTGATTGTTCGAGAACTCCTCAGGCTGGATCACAGTGTCTGTCGTGTCCACAGTGAGCCATATCTCAGTGAAACAAAGAATGCAGCAACCCCTTACTTCTTCCCAATACAGCAATCTTGTCCTTAGGTCCTCTGTCTTGTTCTCCAATGATTGTACCTTGGCCAGGAAGATGCTTGGAAGAGGTAACCTCGTACCTCAATGTTTTAATCTGTTTTAAAGTCTGCACTCATGCACTCTCTTCAAGTTGAAGTTCATTCAGCCATACACAGGAATACAGCCAAACGAAACAGCGTTTCTCTGGGGCCAAGGTGCACAGCACAGAAAGCACATACAATTATGATAGCTGGAAAGCAAAGCTACAAAAAACATTAAAATAACAGTAATAATATAGCCCAAGTCCCTAAGTATCATGTCCTATAGATTGATGGTGCAAGGATGCTGCCCTGGAGCCACATTTCTGCAAGAACAAGTCACAGCACTTCTTCATTTCACACATGTGTAGTCACAGACAAATGCAATCCATCTGGGACAGCTCTGATAGGAGGAGTCAACTTCCAAACCAGTGCGGAATCCAACGACACATATCCAGCCTCGGTGTAGCCTTTGCCGGCGACTGCATTGAGACCTCATCCGTGCAAAACCCAAGGCAAATCAGCTCGCCAGTTGTTGGTCTCATCAACGAACCATTGAATCAGACTCACAGTTTTTTACATTACCCATGTCCATCATGGTCATATGATCAAAGGATAAACGTCCAAGCCAATCATTTCCATTGCTTGTTGGATTGCACACCATGTGGGTGGCTAAAGCACGCTGCACCACAACATGTAGCAAGTCCAGCTCCATCAATATCCAGCAACTCTCTAATGGGGTATATCTGCCATGCTTGATGTCTCCAACAGAGTCTCGCAATTGCATGAAGGACATAAAGGATGAACAATTGCATCTTTGGTTGGATTCAGAGAGGCCACTACATCCAAGTGCATCACCATCTTACTGGAAATGGTCAACCTTGGTCCACTTCAAGGTGCTGTATTAACATTCCTGAGAGTCAAGTTTACCAGGTCATACAGAAGATCATAAAAACATAAGACCATTTAGACCAGGGATTCCCAACTGTTTTTATACCATGGACTCCTACCATTAACTGTGGCATCCATAGACCACAAGTTGAGAACTGATGGTTTAGACAGTTCAATAGTACATTTCTTAAAGGAATGTTACAAGCTGCAGATTGCAGTGTTCATAGTTCAGAAGAAATATAGGCATCTGTTAGTCTCGAGAGACCATGGATTTGTGCCTTGGAAAGTTTGCAGGGCACAGGCCTGGGCAGAGTTGTAAGGGAGACGGGCAGTTGCCCATGCTGCAAGTCTCCCCTCTCCACGCTACCAAAGTTGTCCAAGGGAAGGGCAAGGGCTGATACAGCTTGGCACCGGTGTCATCGCAGATCAATGTGTGGGTTAAGTGCCTTGCTCAAGGACACAACACTCTGCCTTAGCTGAGGCTTGGAATAGCAACCTTCAGATCACTAGACCAATGCCTTAATGATATATATATATATATATATATATATATATATATATATACACACACACACACACACACACACACACACACACACACACACACACACACACACACACATATATATATATACATATATATATATATATATATATATATATATATATAGCAGAATATCCTATAGTTTTGTGACCAGCCCACAAAACCTCATCATTTTGCCTGGAGTAGGAAGCAGCAAAGTAGGAGGAAGAAGTTTTGCATTAAGGAAACAAAATAGATTGTAGTACTTGCAATATAGTAGAGGAAATGGAGAATGTTCAACTAGCATCATTTGTGATTGTTATTCTCTTACTGATGTTGTATTTCCTGAAGAGGCAGCAGTCTTTGATAAAGTTGATCCCATCACCTTCACCCAAATTCCCTCTAGCCCCATCAATCTAGATGAGATGACAGTTTTCCAGATGCATTCTTATTTATCTTATCACAGCAAGGGAATCATTGGATTAACTTTATCTCACATCTGTATCTTTGTCCTTTCAATGATCCAAGTTTAGTTATACCCTTTATTTAATCCACATACTGCTCTTGATACATGAACACATTCTGTTGGGTTTATTTTACCTCTAACTCGCTTGTTTCTGTCATTCAATTATCAGATTGATTGCCTAATATATAACATTTGAATGGCAGAAATTTCCTTCAATTAAAGATTGAAACCATAGACTTTGTTGCATGTCAAAGGCTCCACTGCTCAGGCACTTGGCATTCCTCTCCCTGCAGCCTGAAACTGAACTTGACCAGACTATTCTCAACCTTGGTGTGGTTAGTAATCTGCAATGAACTTTGAAGCATATATCTTTGACAGTTGTTCCACCTATTGATTGTAGTGCAGAAAGTTGCAAAATGTGGCAGCCGAAGGTGAAGGACTCAGTTAATGACAGCAGCATTTCGTTGGACATGTGCAGAAATCCCTCAGGTGCCTTTGGGGCAAATAATGATAGATTCATCAATGTTACAGTCACAAAATATGCAAACACCGGCGTGGTGAAATTAGACAATTTTAGTTAGCACTTATTTGATTATGTGCCAATATGTGCAAGCTCGTTTTGGTTAATCTGTTTGTCACAGTTACTTCCAATAAAATAAAGCTACCCAGTGGAAGTACACGAAGTATTTACTATGCAGAAAAGAAAATCATGACTATTATTTAGACAGAGACTACAGATGCTAGAAAACTGGGGCAACATCTACAAAAGAATTCAAAAACAACTATTATTTAATTTACTCCTAATTATAATGTGCTTGATAATATGTTTGTCATCCATTATATCACTTACACAGAACAGCAATTACTTTTGATTCAAGTGTTTTGTGTTGATATTACTTTTTGTAGATTGATAGCTTTCTGCCTTTCATTTTGTATGAAGCATATATAAAAATAGACAATGATTTTTGATGCTAACAATTTGACGCTTGGTAACTTAGTACATATATCTACAATCAGGATGTCTGCATGAAACTCTATAGAAATAAAGATTACTAAAGAATTCAGCTTGCTCATTTTTACGTTGTACTAATTGGCTTTGTTGTATCACTTTGCACAATGAGTCCAGTGCAAACTCAAAGTACAGATTGGATCTCAGTTAATTAAATTCTCTTTCATACTTGCATTGCTGTAGAAAAGAAGAACAGAAACCAGAGTTTTAGTTACACAAAACACACAATTTTAATGTTAATTCAAAGAAATGAGAGTTCAAGTTCACCATTCCATTACAAAATTGAAGTTTGTTGTATGTACAGAGACTTTCTCCGGATATCTATAGATGGGTAATAAATGCGGACTTCACCAGCAGCACCTACATCCTGAGAATCAATTTTTAAAAACACGCAGTCTAGCAAAAAGAAAACAGATTGATGCACACAAATTTGCTCCCACAAATTGACAAAATAATGTGTTCTATAAAGGAATGATTACTTCCTGGTGTGAAAGATAAATGGAACTGCTGTAGTCCGCCTTGCCACTCCATTTGTTGACAAGAGTGTGGAAGAGGCCTTCTTCTTCCTGTTCAGATCACTAAACATTATTGATGCTTCTCTGCAATGGTCTGCTTCTTCAATTTGGGAGGCTGTTTGCACTGCTTTCCTTGACCATTGATCATCAAGATAGAAATCGCAGCCATATGTCTGTGTGCTTCAATCAGCATTCCCACACTTACTTAACTCACTTGTCATTATGTAATGTCCACTTGGAAAAGGGGCTCAGAACTTAACCCGTCACAACCCAGAGAAACTTTGTTAGTGGGTAAGTGTATACACACCATTAAAATGTAAGAAGAAACTCATATTTTACACTTGTGATTCCATAATAGAAGTACCTGTGTTAAAATAGTGGAATAAGTTTTAAACACAAGAGAATCTGCAGATGCTGGGAATCTAGAGCAATACACACAAAATATTGGAGGAACCTAGCAGGTCAGGCAGCATCTATGGCGAGGAACAAATAATTAATGTTTTGGGCTGAGATCCTTCATTAGTTCTTCCAGTATTTTTTGTGTATTGCGAGGGATGTTTTCTGTGTTTACAATGAGATGTAAACTGAATAAATATGTAAACTATGAATTAACAATCATTGAACGTAGATGTAGATATAGAGTAAATACTCATCTCCTTAACAATGGTCTTTACTACAAATAATTCTGTGCAACATTCCCTTACTTAGCCACCTTCTTCTAAGACAATTCCACAGCACTGAAGCTGGATGTTGAACAGCAGAAGATGCCTGTATGTGTCTTCCTTGAACTTTGAGTGGCTGCTGCACCACATTCGATATAGATAATGAACAAATCTTTTGATGTATTGAAAGGGAAGCTTGTGCAACTTGCCCTCTTCAGGGTACATTTACAAACACACAATCAATTCATGTGTAACAAATTTAACGTATACAACGGAAGGAGTTTTGGGTTTGGTAGAAATTTAAAATGTCAAGAAAGCTTCAACCAAGCTGGTTCAAACCATTGACTTACAGGTTTAATGTAAACAGGCCAGAAATGCCAGATGTTGGCAAGTAACTAAGCCACTTAACAATTTACCAAGGCTGGGTGCACCCGGTTTAATCCCTCTTAGAACCCTTGTCTTCTGGAAGCCCAGCAGGAGATTGAAGGTGAGCTTTGCTACATGGTGAAACAAGTACCTTTCCTACACAGATTGAGAGTCAGATATAAAACAATTGCTTCCTTGCTCCATAACACCCTTCCTCCTCCCCCCCACCCCCGAAGCAAATATACACACATACTGTAGGTACAGCATTCACTACTTATTCATCCTTCTGTTTTTACTGGAACCCACTACTGCAAAACCTTGAAGATACTCCTGCAGTACATTTGGAGAAGGAGTTCAAGGATTCACTGGCATCACCCTCCCACAACTCCCTCCAAATCCTCCACCAAAGAATGTAACAATGGAGGGATAAACGTTGATCATCCATAATACGATAGCAAATGAGAGTGGGATGGCTCCACACTTTAAGGCAGGGGTTTCCAACCTGGGGTCCACAGAACCAATTCTTAATGGTATTGGTCCATAGCATAAAAAAAAGGTTCAAAAACCCGGCTTTAAAGATTTATCATGTTAAGCTGAAGATACACTGCAAAGTCATTTTATCCAACCTTTTACTTGACATTTTCCTGTACAACCCTTAAGCCATAATGATTGCCACAGACAAGAAGTTTTGGACATGTGAAATGGGCTACTAAAATTATTCGAAGGGTTGGTATTGCAAGCTGGATGAAAAGACTGTCAATGAAAGAACAGATGGTATAATATTTAATACAATTTTATAAAAATATACAGTTCCAACTGAACTGATGATTAACAATGGGTGGGTGTCAAGAGAGTACAACAGTGTAGTCAATTCATGCAGTGTGTAATCAATTAATAATCCTTTAGGAATCTACATCATCAGTGCAAAATGCAAAGCGAGTGCTTTAGGCCCAGATAATTAATATGTAGAGCATATAAAAGAGACAGAATCATTGCTCTATTTTAGAAAACCATGATGATGTATTACACACCTGTACTTTAAGGATAACAGCCTGGAGGCAGCATACGTATATTGGTGTGCTCAAGAGCTATGAAGCAAAAAGAAGGCCCAGCCAGCATCATTCTCTCAAAAGCAGATGTGGTATTCTCGATATGCTGGTGAAAGACTCTTCTTGGTCTGCCTAAACTTGTCTGTCTACCAGCCTATTGAGATATCCGTGGAGGAATACTACTGATTGCCACATTCCAGCTGAGAGATGGACCAAAGCTTGGTGCAGCATGACATGGGCTCGGTGGAGAAGAGGTCTTCTCCCACTGAAGAGGGAGAGGCCAGAGTGGAGGAGGAAACCCCCCCAATTATTAATGTCACACTACACCATCCCAGGGCAAATGGGGCTCATTAGCCATGGCAGTTTATCTAGAAGAAGGAAAACTCCAATCTTAAATATCCACTGCCTTGCAGTTATATACACTCACAGGGAAGGCTTCGGGAGAGAACCCTGAGGGAAAATCCGGAGCTGCAGTCTCTAAGGCAGTCCTACATTGAGATCAATGTTGATTAGCAACTCCTGCAATGCTGCTTGTTCAAAACTGTATCGGTCTCTGCCGTTCCTTTGGGTTCATCAGATGTGTGGAGAGGGGGAGATTGCTACATGGGCAACAGCTTGCTCTCCATATTGTCTCGGCCCGAAACGCCGACTGTACTTCTTCCTGTAGATGCTGCCTGGCCTGCTGCGTTCCATCAGCATGTTGTGTGTGTTGTCTCCATATTGTACTGTCTAGGTTTGCATACCTAGATAGTTAGGACGCAATATCCTTGGCCATCTCTGACCGACGGAGACTCTCCCCTCACTATACCATCCCAGAGTGCCACTAAGTGGCAGCAGTGCTGTTGATGTGTACGAATGCAGTAGGGCAGTACTGAAAGCATTGACTATGAAGGAAAGGAATAAAAAGGCATTGAGTGGTTTGTACTTGTAAATAATTTATTATTATGAATAAAGTTTACTTTGCTAAAAAAGATGTGGTATTGACAATGAAATTGATGGTCAATGATGGGAAAGGGAGCATGAGGAAAGTCTGAACCGGTTATCTGTATAGCACCTCATTTTGAACATTCCTTCTCAGAAAGAGAGCGGTAGAATTAACATCTTCTTGGATCTGTCACTGCCTGCCCTGCTAGTGAGTGAATTACAAAGAATGACGAAATGTGTGAGTAAATTAAACTGACAGCATAGCATTTCCTTAAAATAAAACAAACCAGTTTACAGGTTGTGAGGCAGTACGAGGAATGGAGGGGCTTAGAGCCAATGCATAATATGCCTAACACCACACAAGTTGTGTTGTGCATGATCCAGTTTTCCACTCCTTTTTAGAACCCTCACTTTGCCTGGGACTGTAGGATTCTTTACAGCACTGTTGCAGCAATCGGCTTTGAGCTCTGCTTGGCATTGCCATCTTCTGAAATGGAGCTGTGACTTTGTCTCAGATCTTGAGCTCAGATGACCCAAAGGTCTTCTCATAACTCACTGCTTTCACAAATATTTTAAATATCTCTAATAATAATGAATATTTAAGACTAGATCAAGTAGATTAAGTATTTTAATTATTCAAAATTAAGGAGAGACAGTAAAATTAGGTAAAACAAAAGAAAAACAAACTGTTTATCCTCACCTTTTTGCCCTACTTACCTAAATGAGGCAGCATTACTTAGTCAGAGTCATAGAAAAGTACAACCAGAAACAGGCTGCTCAGCCCATCTAGTCTGTGACAAGCCATTTAAAGTGCCTACTTCCACGAACCTGCACTTATGTAGCCCTCCATACCCCGAACGTCCATGTACCTATCCAAACTTCTCTTAAACATTAAAATTGAGCTCACATGCACCACTTGTGCTGGTAGCTCGTTGCACACTCTCACAGCTCCCAGAGTGAAGAAGTTTCTCCTCATATTCCCCTTGAACTTTTCATCTTTAACCATGTCCTTCTTGGTGCAAAGCTGAGGGGTCAGGTAGGTCATTAAACTTCAATCACTGCTCAGTGTTGCAGGAGGAAGTTAATCTCCCTTTGATTTCCATTTCAATATTCCAATACAAAACTCTAAGAGAAAATGATCAATGAACAGGTTTGATAGGGAGCTGCTGACTGGACAAACACAATCCTGACTATTGCAGGACTGACTGTGGGTAAATTTACAGAGTGTCCATTTTATCCTTCTTTAATATCAAAAATAAGCAATGATGAACAGAAGTATGAATAAAATTACAACTGGCCCTCCTACATGGAAAGCAGAATAGTGTCCACAAAACTAAACAAATGTGTCTACAGAACTAATTAAATCAGTGCTATTACTTTTGATGAAATCACTACCAATCACTGACCAAACTAACCGGCCAGCTTTTATAAGTATTTGTTAAGTGCATTCAAAGCACTAAATTTATTTCTCGACTTTGGAAAACACATTTACAAGTGCCAACCTTGAAAGGTAATCCTTTGTGATAAACTAAAATATATCAATGTCAGGATATTTTCCAATTTGCAAGACCATTTTAATTGATGCTATTAGCACTGTTATCATTATTACTGAGTTGGGTTAACATAGCTGTTGAACACATCAGTAAAGCGTTCAAATTCAATATTTCACACTGGATTTCAAGAGGTATGTTATCCACCCTTCCAGAACTCTACAAGTTTGTAAGCGTTTTTACAGACATTGTTTATTACAAAGTCATCAGAGATAAAGGACAGATTAGAATATGCAAGCTGACGTTTTAAAACAAGGTGTGGAGCTTGAAAGTACAAAGCTCATTTGCTCAGAAATACATCCCTACTATGGATGTGTGCTTAGCACAATGCTCTTCTCTCTCTACACGCATGACTGTGGCTACCTGTGGCTAGGCAGAGTTCAACTGCCATTTATAAATTTGCTGACGATACAACTATGTTTGGCAGAATTTCAGCTGGTGACGGGAGGATGTATAGGAGTGGGATATATCAGCTAGTTGAGTACTGTCGCAGCAACAACCTTGCACTCAATGTCAGTAAGAATACAGAACTGAAAATGGATTTCAGAAACAGTAAGAAGAGGGAACACACACCAGTCCTCATAGAGAGATCAGAAGTGGAAAAAGTGAGCAATTTGAAGTTCCTAGGTGTCAATATCTCTGAGGATATAACCTAGACCCAACATATTGATGTACCGTGGAGAACATTCTAACTGGCTGTATCACCATCTGCTATGGGGTGAGGGAGCTACTGCACAGGATCCAAATAAGCTGCAGAGAGTCATAAACTTAGTCAGCTCCATCACTGGCACTAGCCTCTGTAATATCCAGGGCATCTTCAAAGAACGATGCTTCAGAAAGGTGGCATACATCATCAAGGACCCCCATCACCCAAGTCATGTCTTGTTCTCATTGCTACCATCAGGAAGGAGCTACAGAAGCCTAAGAGCACACACTCAACGATCGAGGAAAAGCTTTTTCCCTTCTGCCATCTGATTTCTGAATGGACATTGAAGCCATGAATACTAACTCACTACTTTTTTTAAATTTCTATTTTTGCACTACTTAATTAATTTAACTATTTAAAAATATATATACCTATATATACTGCAGTTGTACTACTGCTGCAAAAGCAATAAATTTCACAACATATGCTGATAATATTAAACCTGATTCTGATTCTAGTCAATAATCTAAAACATAATTTACAGTCATGCTTCTGCTCGATACTAATCTTCCCTAATCCTCAGGACATTTCCTCATGTTTCCTCAAGTCTCCTCTCATTCAATTTACTTTATCTCACTCTACCCATCTGCATATAATTTACAACATCCACATTGGTCTCTTTTCCTTTGTAAGTTTCAGTCCTAGAATGAGGAATGATGGAAACCATCCTCTGGTAAATCTGAGCTACGCAATAAACATTCTGCTGGAGGGACTTAGTGGGTCATGCAGCATCTATGGAAGCAAAAGTATGGCCAACATTTCAGGTTAAGATCCTGCATCAGGACTCAAGTACAAGCTAAGATTCACTGGGCTTGCATGATGCAAGATGTTGGAGTCTTGTAAATGGACAAAACAGACATGAGCCACAAGTCATAGTTTTTAGAATCAAGACTGCAGGAATCAAGAACTTGATGTTATAATAAACAAAAGCTTTGTGCGATATACATTAGTCCTTGGAGTGCTGCAGCATGATTTAATATTTGGAAGGTATCAAGAAGCCCAGACAACTTGGCTTCAGTATAGTTCACATACTCGGTGGAGCCTGTGTGGATTAAACCACAAATGGCGGATGAATGCTATACAGAAAGTGAAAAACTCCGGCAGGAAGGACGTCTAAGTACTAAACTGTGTAATTCTAAAATTGGTGCAGGAACACAGAAACCTGAATATATCTCTACATACAACTTTGGAAGTGGCAGAGTAGGTTAAGAAAGTGATTAATAAATCCTACAGAAGGCTGTGATCCATAAATAGAACCATTGTGTACAATAGCAAGGAGGTTAAGTTGAATCTTTATAAGACGCTGAATAAGTCACGACTAGAATGTAGCTTATAATTCCAGTCACCACACTTTACGCAAGATGTGAAGACCCAAGAGAGGCCGTGAAAGTTATTTACTAGGATAGTCCCACGGATGAGAGAAGGTCAGTTATGTGCAAAGGCCAGAAAGTCTGTTTCTCTCTGCTTGGAGTAACGAAAGTTGGTAGGAGACTTGACAGAAGTGTGCAAACACTTTGACTATTTACATGAGTTAAATAAAGTGAAAACTGTAAAGAAATATAAAGAACATTAAAATAAAGGGAAACATTTCCATTAGTGGAGAAGCTTGGGGAAAGAGCAGGAGAAGAGGATTGCCTGAATTAGAATTACAGGGCCAGCGAGCTCTTCAGCACAGAATTAGACCCTTCAGCCCATCATAACCATGCTGGAGATTCTTTCCATCTGTAGTAATGCCATTTGCCTGCATTAGATCGGTATCCTTCCATGACACACTACGAAATGCTGGCATAGACTCAATGGCCAGAATGACCTCTTTGCTGCTGATGGTCCTACGATTCGAGAAGCTGAGTCACCAAAATTATACAGACTAATAAATCCAGGTCTGACAGATAAAATGCAAGGCACTGAAAGAAAGAGCCATTTGTGAAAGGAAAGTGGGCTGCGTGAAAAATACCGCAAGTCATCAATAAATCTAAACTCAGCCTTGATAGATTACTAATTGGATCCTGACCAGAACAAAATGAGGGGCCTTAACATGTTTTTGTTACAAGGCACTTATGATTTAATTAAGACTTCAGATTGTTCATTATACATGAAGCAGAGGCACTTATTTTTTCGTAAAAAAGCACCATTTTTAATTAAAATTTATAGCACATGTGTGCAAAAATCTCTGAGGTAACATATAAATAGATGATTCAAGGTGGGATCAGCCTGATTACCATGGCAATACATATTAAATTCTCCATATAGGTATGCAAGCAAGAACGTAGCAGTGAAGACAACAGCATCAGTTACAGCCATTAAGGTGATGAAATGAATCGTTAGCAGCGGAACTCATGGAGTGTGAGAGCATTTCCTTTTCTAGTTACCTACCTCCCAGAGACAAATGGCCTCCGTCCATTATCTTGGCTGGTGGTGGACCCGAGGAGGGCTAAGGCTTGGATGTTTCCATCCAAGGGGTCAGTGTGGACATGGTGGAGGATTAGAAATACCTGGGGATACGAATTGACAATAAACTGGACTGGTCAAAGAACACTGAGGCTGTCTACAAGAAGGGTCAGAGCCATCTCTACTTCCTGAGGAGACTGAGGTCCTTTAACATTTGCCAGACAATACTGAGGATGTTCTACGAGTCTGTGGTGGACAGTGCTATCATGTTTGCTGTTGTGAGCTGGGGCAGCAGGCTGAGGGGAGCAGACACCAACAGAATCAATAAACTCATTCGTAAGGCCAGTGATGTTGTGGGAGTGGAACTGGACTCTCTGACGGTGGTGTCTGAAAAGAGGATGCTGTCCAAGTTGCATGCCATCTTGGACAATGTCTCCCATCTACTCCATAATGTACTGGTTAGGCACAGGAGTACGTTCAGCCAGAGACTCATTCCACCGAGATGCAACACTGAGCGTCATAGGAAGTCATTCCTGCCTGTGGCCATCAAACTTTACAACTCTGCCCTCGGAGTGTCAGACACACTGAGCTAATAGGCTGGTCCAGGACTTATTTCCACTTGGCATGATTAACTTATTATTATTTAATTATTTATGGTTTTATATTGCTATATTTCTACACTATTCTTGGTTGGTGTGGCTGTAACGAAACCCAATTTCCCTCGGGATCAATAAAGTATGTCTGTCAGTCTGTCTGAATCATTAGCAGGACAGCTCATGGAGTGTGAGAGCATTTCCTTCTCTAGTTACGTACCTCCCTGTGGTGAACTACATATACCTGTCTGGACACGCCCCTCTGCTGACTGCTCCTGTGGCTCCTCCCACAGACCCCTGTATAAAGGCGATTGGGGCACTGCTCCTCCCTCAGTCTCGGAGATGTCGTGCTCCCTTTTGCTGCTAATAAAAGCCTATCGTTCACCTCCCGTCTCCAAGAGTTATTGATGGTGCATCAATTTTATTAGCAGCAATTTTAAAACATGGAGAGCATTTTACAACCCGACAGATTGGATCTCGACCCTCAATCTCAGGAAGCTGGTGACACTTTTGAACTCTGGCTAGCATGCTTCGAATCGTACCTGGAGGAGATTCATGTGACCGACCCTGCCACGATGCGCAGGGTTCTCCTCTCCAGAGTCAGTGCAAGGGTCTAATCCATGATCAGAGACCAAATGGATGACCAAGGTGCGATGGATGCCCTCAAAAGACAGTACCTGCGGCCGGTGAACACCGTCTACGCAAGACATCGCTTAATGAGACGGCGGCAGCGGGCCAGAGAGTCGAGCGCTGAGTTTGTCCGGGCCCTACAGACACTCGTGTGGGCCTGCGACTGCAGGGGGCTGATGGCGGAACAGCACGCGGAGCTGCTAGTAAGAGACGCCTTCGTTACGGGGATCAGGTCAGTGTACGTGCACCAGCGGCTGCTGGAACATGCCGATCTTACCTTACATTTGACGATCAAGCTGGCCGACACGCTGGAAGCCACTCTGCACAACACTGACGCTGTCCAGGCGCGTGATCTCCCGCCGGCCCCTTAGACGCTGCAGACCCCGCAACCCGCCGGCGAATCGACCTCAGCTACTGCCAGTCGCGAGTCCGTGAAGTCCCCGCAACCCGCCGGCGAGATGACCACGGCTGCTGCCAGTCACAAGTCCGCGCAGTGTTACTTCTGCGGACTCGAAAAGCTCCCCCGAAAACGCTGCCCGGCCTGAGAAGCTACCTGCTCCAGCTGCGGCAAGAAGGGCCACTTCACCAAGGCCTGTAAGTCCAAACCACGAGCGGGGTCGAGCAGCGCCACGTGCGAGGCATGGGGGTCGCCATCTTGGTCGCTGCCATCTTGCCTGCTCGCCGCTTGCGAGACATGGGGGCGGCCATCTTTGGCGGCACCAACTCGCCCCACCTCTGATCCACGGGTGCTTACCGGGCACCAAGACGGCAATTCAACTCTGGGCTCCATGACCCTTGACCAAAGTATTCCACACCAGCTCGCAAGGTCAATGATGGACATCCTGGTGGAGGGGCACAGGACTAGCTGCCTGACACGGGCAGCACTGAGAGTTTTATTTACCCGGACACGGTGCAACGCTGTGGACTCGTGACACAGCCAGTAAGCCAGAGGGTCACCATGGCTTCTGGATCGCATTCCACAGACATCCAGGAGGGGGTTGTGTAACAACACTGGTGGTGCAGGGCACAGAATATCGGGACTTTGCATTACTGGTCATGCCTCAACTGTGTGCCCCTGTGCTATTGGGGCTCGACTTCCAGAGCCACCTGAAAAGTGTGACAATGGATTATGACGGGCCCCTCCCACCAATCACTGTCAGAAATCCTCAGTTTTGTGGGGCTTCGTCATATACCCCGCTACTGACCACACACACACACACACCGACCCGCACATCCCACCCAGCACCATGCCAACGGCCGCACTACAGACACCACTTGCAGCTTCTCCACCCTCAAGATCCCTCCCCCACGGCTGTTCGCCAACCTGACCCCTGACTGTAAACCTGTGGCAACTAAAAGCAGGAGGTACAGGGCGGGGGACAGGGCCTTCATTCAGTCGGAGGTACAGCTGCTACTCAGGGAGGGGATCATTGAGCCAAGCACAAGTCCTTGGAGGGCCCAGGTGGTTGTTGTTCGGACCGGGCAGAAAAAGAGGATGGTTGTGGACTATAGCCAGACCATCAATAGGTTCACGCAGCTTGACGCGTACCCCTACCCCGCATCGCGGATATGGTCAATCAGATAGCGCAGTACAAGGTGTACTCGACCATAGACCTGAAATCTGCTTACCATCAGCTCCCCATCCGTCTGGAGGACCGCCCCTACACCGCCTTCGAGGCGGTCGGCAGGCTCTATCACTTCCTGTGCATCCCCTTCGGTGTCACAAATGGTGTCTCTGTCTTCCAGAGGGAAATGGACTGGATGGTGGACCAGTGCCAACTGCAGGCCACGTTCCCATATCTGGATAACATCATCATTTGCGGTCACGACTGGCAGGATCACGACACCAAACTCCAACGATTTTTCCAAGCGGCCAAAGCTCTTAACCTTACCTATTACAGGGACGTGTGTGTTTGGAACCACTCGACTTGCTATCCTTGGGTATGTCGTGGAGGATGGGGTCATTGGCCCTGACCCCGACCGTATGCGCCCCTTGTTGGAACTCCCTCTTCCCACCAACCTCAGAGCCCTCAAACTGTGCCTGGGCTTCTTCTCCTATTACGCCCAATGGGTCCCTCATTACGCAGACAAAGCCCGCCCCCTGGTCAAGTCCACCGCATTTCCCCTCTCAGCCGAGGCCCCCGCGTCCTTCAGCCGCATTAAAGGGGACATTGCCAAAGCAACGATTCATGCGGTGGACGAGACCATTCCCTTCCAAGTAGAGAGTGACGCCTCCGACTTTGCGCTGGCTGCTACCCTCAATCAGGCAGGAAGACCGGTAGCATTCTTCTCTCGTACCCTTCAAGGCCCTGAAATTCCGCACTCCGCGGTGGAGAAAGAAGCCCAGGCCATAGTGGAAGCTATTAGGCACTGGAGGCACTATCTCACCGGCAAAAGGTTCACCTTGCTGACCGACCAGTGCTCAGTTGCGTTCACATTTAGCAACCAACAGCGGGGCAAAATCAAAAATGATAAAATTTTGCGGTGGAGAATAGAACTCTCCACCTACAACTATGACATCTTGTACCGGCCTGGAAGACTGAATGAGCCCCCTGATGCCCTATCCCGGGGATCATGCGCCAGCACTCAGCTCGACCGGCTGTATGCCCTCCATGCAGATCTTTGCCACCTGGGGGTCACCCGACTTTACCATTTCGTTAAAGCCCGGAACCTGCCTTACTCCCTTGAGGAAATCAGGACGATGACCAGGGACTGTCAAGTCTGCGCTGAGTGCAAACCGCACTTCTACCGTCCTGAAAAGGCGCAACTTATCAAGGCCACCCGCTCCTTTCAGTGACTGAGTGTTGACTTTAAGGGCCCCCTTCCCTCCACCGACCGCAATGTCTACTTTCTCAACATAATCGACAAGTACTCGCGGTTCCCCTTTGCCATCCACTGCCCCGATACCACTGCCACATCCGTCATAAAAGCCCTGCGCCAGCTCTTCACTGTGTTCGGATATCTCTGCTATATCCACAGTGATAGAGGGTCCTCATTTATGAGTGACGAGCTGCGCCAGTACCTGCTGGCTAGGGGTATTGCTACTAGTAGGACCACAAGCTATAATCCCTGGGGGAATGTACAGGTGGAGAGGGAGAATGCCACGGTGTGGAAGGCCACACTCTTAGCCCTTAGGTCAAAGGGATTGCCGTTCTCTCGCTGGCAGGAGTTCCTCCCCGAGGCACTCCACTCCATCCGCTCCCTGTTATACACATCCACCAATGCCACCCCTCATGAGCGACGCTTTTCTTTTCCCAGGAAGTCTGCCACTGGGACCACCCTACCGGCTTGGCTGGCGTCCCCAGGGCCAGTGCTGCTCCGGAAACATGTGAGGAGCAATAAATACTCCCCACTGGTCGAGCGGTTTCACCTACTTCATGCGAACCCCCAGTATGCCTACATGGTCTTACCTGATGGGCGGGAGGACACGGTTTCGGTCTGTGACCTGGCACCCGCAGGAGCACCAGACCCCTACCCCGAACACTCCACGGTGACTATGAACCCCATACCCACCGATGTATATACCCACGAGACACCGCGCACACCAAGCCCTACACAGACTCCTCACGACACTCCCATACCAGGCACCTCGCACATGCATGAGGGATTACTGATGCCTAACGGGCTGGTACCTCAAGTCAGGCCGGAGCCAGCACAACCACCGTCACTGGTGCAATCACCACCGGTGCTACGTAGATCGCAACGACAGACTCAACTGCCTGATAGACTTGACCTGTAAATATACTTGTAAGAAACTTCGCCCCGTGGGAACTCTCTTTTAAAACAAAGGGGGGGTGAATGTGGTAAACTATGTATACCTGTCTGGACATGCCCCTCTGCTGACTGCTCCTGTGGCTTCTCCCGCAGACCCCTGTATAAAGGCGATTGGGGCACTGCTCCTCCCTCAGTCTCCGAGATGTTGTGCTCCCTTTTGCTGCTAATAAAAGCCTATCGTTCACCTCCTGTCTCCGAGAGTTATTGATGGTGCATCACTCCCAGAGAGAAATGGCCTCCGTACAGAAGGGGAGAGAATTTCTGGAACCTTGTAGCAATATATACAGATGGCAGTTGGATGTCTACCATACTCTTTAAAGTGCACACAATGTTATGCAAACCATGTGTTAAAGTGACTAATGCACTGAAACACCATATGCTATACAAGTGGGAAAAGCTTAAGAAAGTGCATAGGTCTATCAGCCAACACCAAGAGATCAAAGATAAGATTGATTGATTTGGGTGAGATCATTCAGCAGCTCCTTCTCCACCTCAGTGACGCAGAACTACAGCTAACTTTTATGCTGAGAAATTCATGTAGAAGCCACTGATCCCAGCCCTCAGTCCCTAGCCACACTGCCTGCCCACCTTTTAACCAAGTTAATTACCATGAATTCAGCAATTGTCAATGTGGTGATATAACATGTCACGTGTAAGAACGTGATTGGACGGAGCTATGAGCATGCGTAGAACTGACAGAATGATCTAGAAGCTTGGCAGTGTTAAACATGGTTGCTGTTTGCTGTTAAATAAAAGTTCTAGTTTTAATTCTTAGTCAACAGTCAACTTCATCCCAGCTATCAGTAGTCAGAGATGTCCATAGTATATGAACTACCCTTTAAGTCACTGGTGGACATCTATGCAGGGGACTTCCCCCTTGACATTGGGGACCTGCGGTGGAAGGTGTTGCATAGGCAGTACCATGCATTAGGTTTTTAAGTAGGTTCAATGACATCCTGTCCACTTGTCCATTCTGTGATTGAGAGGAGTCAGCGTACCTTGCATACTTGGAATTGAGAGGTTTGAATATATGAAGGGCTGGTCCTCAGATTCAGGTTACATTTCAGCCTGCTGCTTCTTATATATGGGCACCCAGTAAGGAAGAGGGCAGGTCTCTTGGAGGATTTACAGTGAGCCTGCTCCTAGGCCTGCCCAAGATGTCCATTCATAGGTCCAGGCAGTGGAAAGTCAAGGGCTCTGTGAGGGGCCAACTGCCTGCCCCTCTTCTGAGGATACATTGTGCCTGGCTGTTCTTGGAGAAGAAGCAATGGGGGATTTCTGGGAATGGTGCCTCCCCGCCAGGGAATTGACTGTTATATAGAAAGTAATGATCATATTTTAATTTGAATTTGTTCACTGTCTTGTAAGTACTTGATGTTTGTATTTTATGTATTTTTGTGTAAATAAACTTTTGTAGTTTTGTAAAAAAAAGATTGCCCATTAAGTCCAATGTTGGCACCTTTTAAGAGTGTCGAAGTTGTGAGGCATCAGTTCTACTCACTGTGACACAGTGTTGTCCTGCTAATCCTAATGAATCACGGAAATCCATGACTTGCAACTGCTCAGAGTGGTGAGGAAAAGCATCTGAAATGTCACTGAGTATCTCAAGTCCATGTTGTTGAGCACACATAAATACTGGAAGGAGAACACCATTCACCTTTTGTCAGTAATCACCTGCATTGTCTCATGGTGGAGGCACATTGCCCCCATTCCCATGAAATTCCAAGGAAGAAGGATACTTACTATTCCACAGGATTGAAATCTGGACACTTATCCTTTATTTATCAGTGAAATTTTAACTAATCAAACTAGTTGATAGGGTTGTTAGAAGATATATAGGGTGTTGGACTTCATTAATTGGGATACTGAGTTCAAGAGCCATGAGCTAACTTTGCAGATCTATAAAATGCTGGTTAGGATGTGGAAGATTTAGAGAGGCTGCAGAGAAGATCTACCAGGATGCTACCTGGATCAGAAAGCATGTCTAAAGGTTGATTTATACTTCTGCATAGTAGCCTATGCCATAGCCTTCGTAAATGGCCTGCGCCGTTGTGAGCATTTATACCTATGCATTGGTGTGTCTGCGTCGCTCTGCAATTCACCGCCAAAATGCTAGTTGGCGGTAGGGTTTATATGCCACTGTGTAGAGTTTCTTTGTGTACTTCAAACAATGGCGATTGAGCGCATCATGTTGGAGTTGGAGCCAATAAATGTTGAACAAGGGTTACTTTTATTGAAATTACTCCAATGCAGAGAGAAGATGTCGGAGGAGATGGTATGTACGACTATTGAACGGATTGAGGCAGAAGGAGGGTGAATTTTCTGTGCTTGTCCGGCCACTGAGAGACATGGACGAGGAAATGCATTTCAAATATTTTCGGATGTCGGCAGGTAGATTTGACGATTTGGTTCATCGTCTCCAACCATTTATTTCACATCAGTGTGCGCGCGATATGCCTATAGACAGGAGGAAATGTGATGCTACCAAGCAGATCAATCAAGGTTGTTGCGGTCTGCATCGCTGCAACGTGCAGTTACATTTTTGGAGAGGTCCGCGTCAGGCTATGGCATAGGGTAGAGCGTAGGTTACAGCGTAGGTTACGTGGCTACGCCATACCTACGGTGTTCATTTGACGCAGAAGTATAAATCAGCCTTCATGAGAAAGGCTTAGTGAGCTGTTTTTTTCTTTTTGGAGTGAAAGAGAATGAGAGGTAACCTGATAGAGGCATAGATCGAGTGGATAGTCAGATCCTATTTTCCAGGACAGAATGGTTAATATGAGGAGGCATATTTTAAGGTGATTAGAGGAAATTGTAGGGTAGATGTCAGAAGCAGGCTTTTCTTTACAGAGTTTGGTGTGCGTGTTGAACACCCTGCCAGGTGTGGTTGTAGAAGCAGTTGTATTAGGAACGTTTAAGAAACTCTTGGATGGGTATATGAATGATAGAAATATGGAGGTCTATGTAGGTAGGAAGGGTTAAAAGTTCTGCAGAACTTCGTAGACTATAAGCCCTGTACTGTATTGTAATGTTCTAAATTCTATGTTCGGCATCCATACCCTTCTTGCAGCCAATTTTCATAAACAGCTAATCTTATTTCTTTACATAAAAATGCAATGCTATGCTGTTTAACCACAAACATTGTTGTCTCACATTAAATGTACTAAATATTTAATTTTCATTAAATCCTGATTAAATTGTTGAATTAAAAATGGACAATGCCATGTTCATCAGGTCACAGAACATCTGTGGAAAGAGAAATTGTTCAATATTTCATGTCTGGGATGTCATGGTCCCAACTGTTAATTCCTCATATTCTCCTAATTCCCTTTTCCCCGTGCTCTCCGGGCTTCTTAATTGCGGCACACCTGATTCCCCTCTAAACCTGCAGTATAAATGCCCCGGATTTGCATCCACTCACCTTCAGATCGTTGTTTCAGCCAGTGTGGTAGTTCACGTCCCCAGCCGCTTAGAATTGTGTATCCTAAGTTTTGTTTCAGTATTGTTGTTGTCCTGTGTTAACTCTGTCTCTTCATGTCAAGAGAAGCATTGCCTGCTGCCTGCCTTTCTGTTCATCCTCTTGTTTGCCGTTCAGCTCCAGCCACGCTCCCTGTCAAGAGAAGCATTGCCTACCGCCTGCTGTTCTCCACAAGCCACGCTCGCACCCTGGTCTGCATCCCTGCTCTGCCTCGTTCTGTCACCCGCTTACACTCTCCGTTGGCTCAGTGGGTAAACACCACGCTCTCACCACAGCGAGCTGGGCTCGATCCCCGGTCAAGCCTCACTCGTTCCCCGGCCTTCCCTGCAACCATTAATAAACACTTTTGAGATTACGCTACCTCTGGGTCGGTGTCCTGCGTCTGGGTTTGCCCATTCTCCGCGATATAGGATCCTTTTTTAGAAATGGGAAAGACAGCAAGAATATGGGGGAGTATGTGGAAAACAACAGAAAGTCTCTGTTAGGGAAATCTAGATGAGGGACGTTAGAAGCACAACTTCTGTAGTGTGCAATGTGCTAGATTGTTGAATTTCTGCATTTACTATTTGTATGGATATAACATCCATTGCCATTTAAAATGGGTAGACCACTGCATCTTTTCCATATCAAGGTGAATGGATAGCAAATGCCTTAATGTATACAGCAATTTTAAAAAATGTCCCTTGTTATACCATTTAGTCCTCTTTCCAAAAATAATCTGGAAGCTTCCTCTTCCCAAAATTAAAACAGAAACCTCTAAAAATAATGTAGAAATATTTAAAAATGGGAAACTAATAATTAGTGATCAGAGATAAAAATATGTCCTCACTTTTCTCAAATACACACAAATAATTCCAATTCTTCATATATTCTCTCTCAAGATGTGGGCTTCAGTTGATGTTTGTTTACTATAAATCTCACTCCATACTTTATCTTCTCAACCTCAGGAATCAGGTTTAAAGCACTGTTGTTGGTTGGTTTTAACACTCATTCACCAATTGCTCAGCTAGTGAAGACTGTGATCCTGTCATATCGCTTTGCAAGAGTAAGCTTCTTCCTCACATATCCTGTCAGAGGGAGCTCCAAAAATATGCCACCATAAATTGTTGTTAGTGTGATATGAAAAGTATAAATTTGCTAGCCATTCACCTTGATACGGAAAATATGCAGTCAGTCTACCTCTTGAAATGACAATCGATGTCATAGCCACAAAAATGCTAACACACAAATTCAACATCATAGATCATTAAACACACTAAGAAGCATAAGATAAGTTTATCTAACAGAGATTATCTGTTGTTCTACACATTCCTCCCCATCCTCTTTGTCTTTCCCATTTCTGACAAAGGGTCCCAGACCTGAAACATTTAGCCATTTCTCTTCCCTTAGAAGCTATGTGAGTGATGTGTGGGGGATGTTGACAGGAATGCAAGGAGGATTCAAAAGATATAGATTGGTGTAGAATGAATATAAAGTGATACATGGTGGTTAGTATGGATATAATTGGTCAATGGGCCTGTTTACATGCTGCACAACTTTTTGAAAAAATCAGTGGCTTTCTCATTCATAAGTTGAAATCTATTTTCGACTTGAAACAAGGTGGCTACTATATTCCTCTGTAATGCTTACAACAAGCAAAAGAATTTATTACAGTCAGCTCTTGCCAACAATTATTCCGGGTTTCCAATTGCTTAGAGCATGTTGATAAATATAGAGACATTTTGGCGAATTAAATAGCTTGAATATAGTGAGCACTTCAGCTGGAAGATTACTGTATTGTCTGTGGTGGTACAATATGCATATACTAAATTGATAGCCCCCGTTTACATTAGGAATTTCAAGATTCAGAATGTATTTTTACTTTGGGTACATTTTTTTGAAGAACGTTGTTCAATTTCCCCTAGTTGATGGTAATTTATAATGACAAAAAAAAACATGAGAATATTGCATAATTTTACAGAGGGTGGAACATATTGTGGGTTGTATATCCAATCAACAAAAATGCATGAAAAATACATGTCATATCATCACAATTATTGGGTAATTAACTTTCATGCATATGTTTCCACATTATTTCCCTTAGAAAGATGGAGACTTTTTTATACGTCCAGACAAGGTAAAGTTATATCCAGAAAGTTCCAAACATTTGACTGCACACCCCAATTTGCAAAATACAAATTGAGGTAAAATGCCATATACAAGTCAAAATATTTATTGAAAGAGCATTCATTTCTGTGTGAGTTTATTTGGATTTTCTGATGGAAATCAAAGGATACAACCACATCAAATAAATCAATCTCCAAATACAAACTTGAACAAGATGCAAAACTGATGTAACTGATTCAAGGGATCAAAAGCTTTTCTTTTATCATAGAAAAACTGCACAAGTCAATTAAATACTTTCTCACTGAATGAATTTAACCACCTCTAATGATATCTTTGAAACTTCACTAATCAGTTTCTTCTGTTTAAATCCAAATCATGATCTACAATATCTGTTCAATGCCTATCAGCTAATTCATCATGTCAACATTTCGTACCCAAGTTGAAGGAAGCAGAACAATATAAATATTAAAAACACATCTCAATTACTATATCAAAAGTAATTAACTTACAGATAAACAGTAAGATTATTAAAGTCAACTAGCTCATAAAATATGCCTATCTTAGCACATAAAAACCCCAGGAGTATATAATTGGTTTGTTCATAGCAGTGTGTGAAATGCAATAAGCCATTCAAATGCCTTGAGGATAAATTAAGTCCCATTCAATGATATAGAGACTGATATGCTATGCAAATCTACTGATTCTCCTTTGTTCCATATGGTTTGACACACTCACCAATTAAGAATGCCTAAATATAGGTTTTGACCCTGTACGGTCTTTCAAGAAGAAATGTCCCATACCAAGTACCAACTGCTTCAGGTTTAAAATGATGACTATATATATTCATAAAACTAATTTACTAGCAGGGTAAGGGTCATTAGCCATTGCAAATAGTGGAAGAAAAAGTATCTTTCAGAACTTTCAAATTTACAACTCCCAGCATAAAAACCTGCCCAGCTTGACTGAATGAAACAAATCCAAAGCCAAATGTTTTTGCACATTGGTTGTTCTTCAGCACGTTCATCCTGTTGGGTGAATGCTTTTCTCCGATTGTTGCCTTTCTTGTATTTACTTTGAATTCCCACAAGAAAATGAACCTCTGATTTGTATATGGTAACTCATATGAACTTTGATGATAAATTTACTTTGAACTTTGATCACTGGTTTTGACACAGGCACATTATGCTCTGTCAGTTTAATGGATAGATGTTACTAGGATCCCTGAAAGAAAATCCACCTCTGAATAGCTACAATATTATCCAAAGGACAAAATATAATGAATGGCTGACTACTTAACTCTCAGATATTTGGGCAATGCATTGCGGTCGCTCCATGATATTTCAAATCACAAACATAATTGAAAGCTATTCTGCTAAAAAGCCATCAGCCTATAACATTATAGCATCTGTTTCTGTACAGATACTGCCTAACCTGCTGGTATTTCCTGCATTTTCTACTTCTAATTTGTAAACATCTTTTCCTAACAAAGACCAACATGAGCACTTTGTCTCCAACAAGTAACTGTAAACTTGTGACTAGAATCCTCTAGGCATGTTACCCCTGACAACCACATCCCTGCATTGTGTCATCACAATTGCCACTGTCCATCAGCAAGCCAATGAAAAACAGCAAAAGACTCATCCTCACCTCTGATATGAGCACTGTATATTAAAGGGAAGGGGTACTACATCAACATGTCCCAGAGTTTATGACCAAAGTACTTGAAATGATAAACCTTTTGCAAATTACCTGTTTCTGGAACATAATGAAAGACTTTGCAAGTATGAATATAAATAAAATGTATTATTACACACTGATTTCTGCTATTTAATGTGACTTTTAAATCTATGTCAGACATTCCTTATTTCAGGCATTGAAAGAGGAACCCATATTTCCTTGAGATTTGGGTCAAAGTCTTAGCAGACTTTGAAGTTCAAAGTTATGGGTTCTTTGATAGACTAGGATAAATCAAATGCTGTTCCCCGTGATAAATGTGATGACACAATTCTGGAATGAGGTTGTCAGAGTAATGCACCAGGGTGACAATTTCAATTACTACTCAGCTATTGAAAATATTAATGTATCATATGGTTAATGACCCAGTGTCATTCTGCAGGATGAATTATTCACTCTATCCAGTTGGACCAGAAAAAAACAGGATTACAAAATATGTGCAAATAAATATTATTGCTGCATCCAGAGAAGAAATGATTATCCACAAAGCCTTAAAAAGCAGGGTATTGCTATCTAATGCTCCCCTTTAGTTTATAATTAGTCCTCCTTGTTGTAGGTAGCTAGCACAGCTTTAGATGGGGAGCTCCACCTGAACTACTCCTTATTGCATGCACCCTGTTAATAATAACAAGATCTTCTCATCAATTTTCTGATATTGAAATCCACTATGTATATTCATGACAAACAAGAGAAAATCTTCAGATGCTGAAAATGCTGTTTGGCCTGCTGAGCTCCTCCACTGTTTTGTGTGGGTTGCATGTATATCCATAAAATTGTTCATTTCACCTCCTGGTTATATAACTAATTTTTGTTAGAAGTAAAATAACAATATTCCCAAAGCTTAAAGACTAGATGCATAAATGGAAGATTAGGGAATTGACAGCTGCAAAATTTTCACAGAAGAGGAGCTGTGATTGTATAGCATGGTGAGGCAGGCATGACTATGCACCCAATACTATGTAAGAGCAGGGTCTCTAATCTCAATACACCTTCCAAAAAAGCTATAGCACTTGAGTGGCAGCTACTCAGTCAGACCAGCAATGCATGTAATGTTAAATTGAGACCACATCCTTCATCATACTTGGACATCAGAGAAAAATAAATTTGCAACACTATCGTTTTTACAATAGTGACTTATTTTCAGTATATTATTGCCTATAAGTTGTCTTGGAGACCACTTGAATGGTGTTGTATAAATAAAAGGTAATTCTTTCTGATAAAGAATGACCAAGTCAACTTGAAAATGTGTCACAGTTACTTCAGTGTCACTAGTTGCAAAATTCAGGAACTACGCCACCTCCTCTGCACCCAGCTGTAGGCTTCACCAGATGACTGCTGTAGTTCAAGAAGGCAGGTCACCATCTTCTTCTCATGGGTAATGAGTGATGGGTAAAATGCTGGTCTTGTCAGAGTTATATAGGTCTAGAAAAATTAATAAATAAAAGAACCATCTCTTCTAGTCTTGGCAACCAGTATCCGTGAGTAATTTATAGTTTATTAGTTCAATAGTTCCATTTAATCTCAGAGAATTGTATGTAATATACATCCTGAAAATCCTTTTCTTCACAGATATTCACAAAAACCGAAGAGTGCCCGAAAGGATGAGTGACAGTTAAAACATTAGAATCCCATAGCCTCCCTACTCCCCCTCCCATGCACAAGCAGCTGCTAAGCCACGACCCTCCCCCTCCCCTACCCAACCCACATCCGCAAAAAACCATGACTCCTGGCGCAGGACCTTTTCAACAAGTCATATGTTAACACAACTAACTCCTGGCATATTGTTAAGGTTTTATGTTACAATTTTATAACTCTCTAGAAATAGAATAAAACTGTCAAATCTAATTTCCCTTGAGTTCCTTATTGTTTCTAGATAAAGAAATCAATTCATCTTGGAATAATTCAAAATTATTATTCAAAGGGTGAGCAAGAGAAAGTCCTGACAGTTTTCATTCTGCTATTGGTATAATTAAAAGAGGAATTTGACCATAATTATTTTTACCTGTCCTTCAACCCTTTGTGAGTAAAATACTTTCAGGTCATCTGTGAATCTCTTTGAGTCCACCATCCTGTAATTTCTTTCAGCAGGATTAGAGTAAAATACCATTTGAGCCTTTATCAATGTTGGAATAAGTGTTTCAAAACAATGGTTCAATCACCCTATGGGCAAAAATATTGCCATGAACATTGAGTGCCAAACACAAGCTAAAGATGATTTTCTCGTCTAGTAAATTTCTGGAATAAATCTTGGATAAAAAAATGGGTTCTGGAGGTCATACTTGGGAATATGAAAGGCACTAGACAAATCAAAGACATAATTTTCTTTAAATGCAACATGTTATTATTAACAATGTTTGACCAGCTTGATTTTCTCTTGTCTAAGAAAATCCTGTGGTTTTTTGTTGGTGCTATCCTGCTTCCAAATTCTAGGAAATAAAATAATAAGATGCATCAACACACATCTAATAGCAAACTATAGTGCCAAACACCTTAAAAGTATGCTCGCATGCATTTAACAGCCCATGGCAGTCTGCAGATAATGAATTCTACCCTGCAGATTTCCATTTCCACATTCCATGCCCATGTCCAGCCTGTCTAATTCTTACACATCTGACACAACAATGAGTGAAATAAAAGATCCCGACAGTGTTAGTGAAAGGAATCATGGTGTGACTACTTGCTGTTGGTGATATTGTAAGTATCTCTAAAGATTTCTGTTATTCTCATTGATGCAAAATGGCTTCTTTTACATTTTATTTATTTGAGACAGATATCTGCATTTACTCCCTATTCTCATTTCTCCTGAATCAAGAAAGTGATGACAAGCCAACAACACTGGTCTAATCCAATATGAGCTCAAATGTGTTAAACAGAATAGTAGATTTCCATCCCTGAAGGACATTAATAAACCAGGTGGCTCCTAATGACAATCCATGACTAATCAGAATCAGGTTTAATTTCACTCACAAATGCCATGAAATTTGTTGTTTTGCAGTGGAAGTACATTGCAACACATAATAATAAAAACCATAAGTTACAAAAGTAAGTATATATAAAAAGAAATTAAATAAGTTGTGCAAAAAGAGAGGGAAAAATTCTGAGGTAGTGTTCATGGATTTACTGTCCATTCAGAAATCTGATGAAGAAGGGGAAGAATCTGCTCCTGATATGTTGAGTGTGTGTCTTCAGGCTCCTGTACCTTCTAATTGATGGTAGCAATGAGAAGATGGCCTTTCCTGGGTAATGTGGTTCCTTAACGATGGACGCCAGCTTCCTGAGCCTTTGCTTTTTGAAGGTGTCTTCAATGCTGGGGAGACTAGTGGCCATGATGGAGTTGGATGTTTACAATGTTCTGCAGCCTCTTCTGATACTATGCAGTGTCTCCATCATTCTAGGCAGCGAGGAAACTAGTTACAATGCTCTCCACAGTATATCTGTAGAAATTTGCAACAGTCTTTGGTGATTAGACCAATTCTCCTCAAGCACTTAATGAAGAACAGCCACTGTTGTGTCTTCTTTATAATTGCATCAATAGCTTTGACCCAGGATAGATCTTCAGAGACGTTGGACCCCAAAAGACTTGAAACTTCCCACCCTTCCACTGCTGATCTCTCGATGAGGACTGCCGTGTGTTCCCTTGACTTCCCCTTCTTGAAGTGCACAATCAGTTCCTTGGTCTTACTGGTGTTGAGTGCAAGGTTGTTTTTATGACACCGCTCAAACAACTGATCTGCCTCACTCTCGTCACCATCTGAAATTCTGCCAACAACAGTTACACCATCAGTAAATTTATTGATGGCATTTTAGCTGTGCCCAGCCACACAGTTGTAGGTGTAGAGAGGATAGAGCAGTGGGTTAAGCAGGAATCCTTGAGATGTGTCAGTGTTGACTGTCAGTGAAGAGAAGATGTTAGTTCTGATCCACACTGACTATGGTCTCCTGGTGAGGAAGTTAAGAACCCAGTTACATAGGGAGGTACTGAGGCTTGTGGCTTGTTGATTAGAACTGAGTGTATGATTGTATTGAAACCTGAACTGTGATCAATAAACAGTCTGATATAGGTATTGCTATTGTTAAAGTGATCCAAGGCTGAATGGAGCATCAGTGATACTGCATCTGCTGTAGACCTATTGCGGCAATAGGCAAATAGCAGCGGGTCCAGTCCCTGCTTAGGCAAGAGTTGATTCTGGCCATGACCAACCTGTCAAAGCACTTCTTCACAGAAGATATGAGTGCAAATAGGTGATTGTCATTGAGGCAGCTGACCTGACTCTTCTTGAGCTCTGGTTTGATTGTCGCTTCTTTGAAGCAGGTGGGAACCTCTGGCTGTGACAGGGAGGCTGACGGTGTTATTGAACCTGCCCACCAGTTGGTTGGCAAAGGTTTTCAATGCTCTGCCATGCACACCATCAGAGCCTGATGCCTTGCAAGTGTTCACCCTCTTGAAAGGTGTTTTGACATCGGCAAAGTTCACAAGGTCACCAGGTGTTGCAGGGATTTGCACAGATGTAGTTTTACTCTCCTTTTCAAGGTGTGCATAAAAGGTGTTGAGTTCATCTGGGAGTGAAGCATCATAGCCATTGATGATCCAGCTGTTCATAGAACCTTACAGCATAGTGCAGGCCCTTCAGTCCACAATGTTGTGCTGACCCTCAACCTATTCTAAGACCAATCTAACTCTTCTCTCCTATGTAACCCTCCATTTTACCTTCATCCATGTGCCAACATAAATGCTTTGTTTACATCAAATCAAATCAGTGAATATTGTACTAGGCAGCTCAATAGACAATAGACAATAGGTGCAGGAGTAGGCCATTTGGCCCTTCGAGCCAGCACCGCCTTTCAATGTGATCATGGTTGATCATCCACAATCAGTACCCCGTTCCTGCCTTCTCCCCATATCCCTTGACTCTGCTATCTTTAAGAGCTCTATCTAACTCTTTCTTGAAAGCATCCGGAAAATTGGCCTTCACTGCCTTCTGAGGCAGAGCATTCCATAGATTCACAACTCTCCGGGTCAAAAAGTTTTTCCTGAACTCCATTCTAAATGGCCTACCCCTTATTCTTAAACTGCGGCCTTTGGTTCTGGACTCCCCCAACTTTAGGAACATGTTTCCTGCCTCTAGTGTGTCCAATCCCTTAATAATCTTATATGTTTCAATCGATCCCCTCTCATCCTCCTAAATTCCAGTGTATACAAGCCCAGTCACTCCAATCTTTCAACATATGATAGTCCTGCCATCCTGGGAATTAACCTCATGAACCTATGCTGCACTCCCTCAATAGCAAGAATGTCCTTCCTCAAATTTGGAGACCAAAAGTGAACATAATACTCCAGGTGTGGTCTCACCAGGGCCCTGTACAACTGCAGAAGGACCTCTTTGCTCCTATACTCAACTCCTCTTGTTATGAAGGCCAACATGCCATTAGCTTTCTTCACTGCCTGCTTTACCTGCATGCTTACTTTCAGTGACTGATGTATAAGAACACCTAGATCTCATTGTACTTCCTCTTTTCCTAACTTGACACCATTCAGATAGTAATCTGCCTTCCTGTTCTTGCCACCAAAGTGGATAACCTCACATTTATCCACATTAAACTGCATCTGCCATGCATCTGCCCACTCACCCAACCTGTCCAAGTCACCCTGCATTCTCCTAACATCCTCCTCATATTTCACACTGCCACCCAGCTTTGTGTCATCTGCAAATTTGCTAATGTTACTTTTAATCCCTTCATCTAAATCATTAATATATATTGTAAATAGCTGCGGTCCCAGCACCGAGCCTTGCGGTACCCCACTAGTCATGCTTCTGGCATCAACGTAGAATGCCTACAATTAACCAGTATACCTTTGGAATGTGGGTGGACACTGGAAAATGTCGATGAACCCCATGCATTCATGGAGAGAATGCACAATCTGCTTGCAGACAGTGGCAAGACTCAAACCCTGATTGGTGATCTTAGATGCTGTAAATTTGAGATGTGTTTTATTACTTGAATTTACCATAAGCTCAGCTCCATGCAATGATTCAGATCCAGTGACGAAACTACTGTACAAACCTGTTTTGAACAGTTGCTTCCAAATTTGGTTGGAAAAATGCAGCGAGATTTGCAGAGTTGGGTAAACTGATATAACTGAGAACAACAAGTTTGGGATTCTTGGTTAAAGATAAAGATTAGCATTATTTGTAACATGTACAACAAAACATACAGTGAAAGTCCTGCCGAAGGGGTTCGGCCCAAAACATCGACTTTACTCTTTTCCACAGATATTGCCTCACCTGCTGAGCTCCTCCAGCATTTTGTGTGTGTTGCTTGGATTTCCAGCATCTGCAGATTTTCTCTTGTTCGTCAGTGAAATCCACTGTTTGCTTCAACAACCAACAGAGTTAGCCAGCAAGTTTCATTGTGCTTCTGGTGCTGATATAACATGCCCACAATTTACAAACCCTAACCATACATGTTTGGAATGTGGGAGAAAACTGGAGCATCCGGAGGAAACCCATACAGTCACGTGCAAACTCCTGACTTACAGCAGCGTGATTAAACCCCAAACACCATTGCAATGATAACTGCTCAACTACCATGCCACCAATAATGTAAACCTGGTCCATCACTAGTCTTTAAGAACAAAGTCTCTGAACTTACCTTCAGCAATGGCTGAGGCACTACTGCTTCACAAATGCAGAGAAATTTACCAACTGGTCAAACACAACTGCAGCAGCAATATTAGTTGTTCCTTTGGTGCACCATGCCAAGGTAAGTGCTCATGAGACTATCTACTTTTATGATACTGTAAGAAAAATAAACAATGTAACAGAATTTACAATACACTGCCACATGATGCAGAGTACTGTGACCTTCTGACATAGAGCCTTAAGTCATACCTCATTCAAATTCCAAACAGAGAGCACTAGAGATCATGACTGAACCAGAGCTGCAGGAGCTGATAGGCAACAGCTCTACTAAATGCTGGCCATGTGTCATGGCATTTTTTTCTAACTTGAGATGTGAAATTAAAGGTTGCATGGATTACGGGCTTGTCTGATGCACAGGGTGTCTCAAAGTGTATAGTCCTGTTTATTACACTGAGCCACAAGGAATCCTACTCTGGCAATGCACAGCTGAGGTACCACCATGATGATAAACCATGTCCATTATCCTGGCACCAGTTACAATTCCTTTATCTTTTGTAATTCCCTGAGTCAGAGGTGTTTACCCACTACAGTAGGGCAAACCTTATGTGACAAGAACTATGTGCTCATGACATGGCTCATAACTCCAGGTTAGTGAGAAAACACATACATACAGAATAATAGTCAAGCTTCCACTGCATGGAGCAGTCTGGAGACATCATGTTATATTCCATGCAGTAGATGTCAAAGTTTGAGTGAGTGGTCAATTGGATAAAGGGAATGCCGGTTATCTCAGCCAAGTTGCTCATCTTTTTTTCCTTTTCCTCGACCACTGACAGTCATGTTTTGGAGTCACCAAATAACTAAAGTCTACATATTGAGACAGAGAGCCCTACAGCAGAGAAACAAGCCCTTCAGCCCATCTCATCCAGGATGAACTGTTGCTCTATTTAGTCCCATCGATCTATATCTAGACTATAGCTCACCATACCACTCCCATCCATATACATATCCAAACTTCTCATAAATGTTGCAATCAAGCCCGCATTCTCCACTTCAGCTGACAGCTAGTTCTACACTTCGATCTCGCTCAGGTTCCTCTTAAATATTTCACCTTTCATCGTTTACCTTTGATCTCAAACCTCAGTGGATAAAACCCTATTTGTACTCCTCATAACACTGCATTACTCTATTAAATCTCCCTTCATTCTCCTATGCTCCAGGGAATAAAGTCTTAACCTATTCAACCTTTCCCTATAACTCATGTCCTCAAGTCCTGGTAACATCCTTGTAATTTTTTTCTACACTCCTTCCATATTTTTGATATTATTCCTGATAATAGTTTACCAGAACTGCACATAATACTCCATGTTTGGCCTCACCAATATCTTATACAACTTCAACAAATCATCCCAACTCCTATACTCTGAAAGCCAAAATGCCAATTACTCTCTCTATGACCCTATTTTCCTGTGATGCCACTTTTAAGGAATTATGGATCCGTATTCCCAAATTCCTTAGTTATATCTTGCTCCCTATCCATGTGAACTGTAAGGGTATGCGGGAAACAAGTAGGGCAGTCAGCACTAATGAAAAGACATGTTAATTCTAAGATGAGACATTTTGTCAGGATCCTTCGTACTGATGAAGGGTCTCGCCCCGAAATGTCGACTGTACTTCTTCCTATAGTATCCTGACGAAGGGTCCTGGCCTGAAACATCAACTGTACTTCTTCCAATAGATGCTGCCTGGCCTGCTGCTTTCCACCAGCATTTTGTGTGTGTTGCTTGAATTTCCAGCATCTGCAGATTTCCTCATGTTTACTAACTTTAGGAGTTAGCTAATTCCTCGTTTGCTATTCAATAAATGGACCTTGAATTTTAAGGGAAATAGAAACATATGGAAGTTCTAACTTACACTCCCAAGACTCTATTTCAATGAATGAGTGATGATTACAAACTCCATTGTTGTATAAGGATCTTCACACAGAGCAGAATTCTTTAAATTTGGTAACATTGAGAAATGTTAGATTTGGATGCAAATCTAAATCTAGATGCATGCAAGATTTGGATCATGAGAGGAGAAATGGTTAAGCTGATGTGGTGTAGAAAAGAGCAAAATAATGGCTTAAAACCATGGATTTGAACATTTTTTGGAAGCAAGACAGGAATATATGAAGCAGAGGGACCCTAGATGTGCGCATCAGAGCAAAGGTAGGAAAGCAATCAAGAGTAGTGTCACTCGAGTGACAGTTATCTCCAAATAAAACGGAAATTGAAAGTAAACATCAAATAAAATTTTAATAAACTGATATTGCAAAATTTACAGCTTCCTCTGAGGTATCTGGTACCCTGTTTCCCATTGGGTAGGACGTCTGTTTGTAAGGGCATGGACTCTTATCTCTTCCCAATATCTGAAGCAAGTTAATACAAAATAAATACTATATTCCCTTTGATCAAAAAAAATAAGACCCAAAGAGGGAAAAATAACTTGCAAAACCTCAAATTCCAGTCAGGTCTAAATGCAATTGCAATTCTAATATCTCTCGGTCACCAAAACAGCCTTAAAATTTGTGAAGAATACCCTTGATGAGGAGTATCTGTCCCAACATTAATACCAGGGTTTATCCTTTCATCTTTTCATCTTTTGATGATAAATCCAACCACCTGCAGAAGAAAATTTAAAAAACGTAGAAATTGTTCCATTGGTAATTAATATATTCTATCTTATTGAATACTGAGATCCAAACATACAGGGTTCATTCATCTTTACGCAGACTGTATTAATAAAATATCTTTGCTTTCAAGTGCAGGTTCTGCACATTGGAACAAGTTAATCAAGTTCTTCTCATACACTCCTTCACAGTACATTTATATTGGAATGACCCATCAGAGACTGGTAGCTGCAGTTTTATTTGCAATCAGACAAACCTTCATTCGAACTGCCTGGAGATACAACTGTCTTGACAGAAGAGAAACAAACTAATCATATGGATTGTAACAGATGCACACAAGGTTGCTTTGTTACCACCTCAGACGTAACTGCTTGGAGATGTGTTATAGGGGGCACTCTCAATTTTAAATTTAACTCACAGTCAAAATTATGAGCAGTTCAATAGTCTAGGGATACACTCTTTAAAATCTTCTTTAACACTGCATATGTCAAGCCCTATTTCTCCAATATTATTCATACTCCGCAACCTGTGAAAATACCTATATTATATTATATGTTTTTGCATTTTTTTGTTTAATTACCCTTCCTACTATAGCTGTGCTTTCACCTGCCTGCCTCCTGATCTCTGGAAGACCTCCAAGAGAGACGTATGCCTTCCTTCTTCAAAATCATAATTCATTTGGTGACTATTATAATTCTTGCTATGTGGTTTGGTGTCAAAATATATAACGGCACTCGTGAAGAATTGTACTTTAAAAAAATGGTCATACTTGGAAGTTATATTATCTTTCTCAAGGACAATACATATTTGGTCTTGCCAATGACATTGACATACTGTGAATGAATAAATTGCAATATAAGTCAAAAACCCTTATACAAGGCTCAAGAAGAGAATAATGAGCAATGTACCAACGCTGATAGGAAAACTTTTGCCTGGAGAGAGCAAATGGTTGCAGTTCCTCTCTACACTTGAGCAACACACCTTATTACTGTCTAGTGCAGCAGACCCCAAAAGCTGGACAAATCCAAGGTTTCTTAGGCACCTGCTTATTTTCATCTAAAGGTTTCATCATTGTGTGTTGTGTCGTATGACATGGGTGATCCTGGTCAAATTTTTCTTGACAAATTTTTTGACAGAAGTAGCTTGCTATTGCCTTCTTCTGGGCATGTTTTTAAAAGATGGGTGATCCCAACTATTATCCATACTCTTAAGAATTTGTCTGCCAGGCATCAGTGGTTGCATAACCAGGACATGGTATGCACCAGCTGCTCATACAACCCTCCGCCACCTGCTCCCATGGCTTCACATGACTCTGATCGTGAGGGGAGGCGGGTGTGCTAAGCGGGTGCAAAACCTAGCCCAAGGATGATCTGCAGCCTAGCGGAGAGAAGGAGCCACTTACACCTCCTTTGTTAGAGACGTATCTCCACCTTGCCACCCAAGCTAAAGTAATCATGTTAAATCACAGTTTACATCGCAAGCTCTAATTGGATACACTACCTTTGATGCAACTATGTAACAGGACAAGTTTTTTGTGTTTGTAGGCAGGGATGAGGAAATTACCTAAAAGTGAATGAAATGAAACCTTCATCATACATGGCTAAGGCAACAAAGCTTGTATGGTTAAGCTCATTTCTTGTTGTTATTTCTGATGCTGACCACACACAAATATCAGCAAATAACTGCATAACTATTCTCCATTTCTGTTACAGTACTGTGCAAAAGTCTTAGACATGTATATATATATATATAGCCAAGGTGCCTGAGACTTTTTCACAATACTGTAGTAGTTTTATGTATTGCACTGTACTGCTGCCACATATGTGAGTGATGATAAACCTATTTCTGATACGGGCCTTAATTGAGGACTGAGAGCAGGAAGGGTCAGAAGGGTCAGGCAGAGGGAAATCATGTTTGGAAGAAGTGGAAGGGAGAGAGGAGGTAGCAGGAAGCACCAGAGATACATTCTGTAATGATCAATAAGCCAATTGTTTGGAATCATATGGCCTTGCCTGATGTCTCAGGGCTGGGTGTGTCTGCACCCGCGTCATGCCTTCTTCTCTTCCACCTGTCCTACACCCCTTCCGTGGTGCTCCAACCTCGATCCATTGCTCCCACTAGATTTAAAAACTTACACTTGGCTCCACGTTGACAAATACAGCACCATGCAAAAGTCTTATGTGCCCTAGCTATATATATGTGTCTAAGAGTTTGCACAGTACTGAATAATGTTTACACAGTCAGATCACTGCCTGTTTACCATAGTAGATAATGCTTTCAGTTAAAAATGTGTAACCCCACTAATGCATAATTAACTGTATGGACTGTAATTTAATATTTTGCCTCTTATTTTCATCTTTATCCTGCTTATCAGGGCATCCATATTATTATGACGTGATAGAGAGATAGTTTTAAAGTAAGGCTTAGAGAGGATACCAGGATGTAAAAGGATCTACTGCCTTCCTGGTGTATATGACGAATAAACTCTTTTCAATCTTCCAGGTGGGTACAGGTATCATTTATAACCAATGTTTCAATGACAAGCTCTGCCATCTTCTTCAGGGATATGAATTGGACATGTGTATTCCAGTGCTATTTATATCCCCATAGTCCTCCTGATTGGTTAGTCCTCATCCAATCAGACTTCTGCTGTCTCACCTCATTTACAAGTGAATTCCAGTTCTTTCTTAGAGCGAGACCTTCATATTTGTCACAATTCTTTTCCTCTAGGTTTCCACCATAGTTTCCATCTGGTCAATATATGCCCCTCCTCATTAACAGGGAATCCTGTAAACGTCAGCTGACCTGAGTCTCAGGTCACCTTTGATCTGCATATGCTATGACCTGAGCTTCCTCACAAGTTTGTGGATGGTATTACTCCAGTATTTCTTCAGTATCTGGCAATCCTTCCAGAAACCGTGAAGGATCCTTCCAGAAATCAAAGATTTGGCTGCCATTTGCAGGATTCCCTGAGAATGCAGTGCAGCCTACATTGGTTAGATGGGGCACATATTGGAAACCTACATCAAAGAGCACAGTAGGTGTATCTGTTTGAGTTACCCAGAGAAATCAGTGGAAGCAGAAAACTGCATTCGCAATGACCCTAGGATTTATTACAACAGCACAAAACTACTGTGCCACACAAATGGCTTTTGGGACCGCCTGGTAAAGGAAGACATTGAAATAAAACTAGAGGAAAAGAATTTTAACAAAGATGAAAGTCTTGCTCAAAGTAAGAACTGGAATTTGATTGTAAACAAGGTGGGAGAGTGGAAACTAGACTGGATGTGTGTGGTCTCCATCGGTTGTGTTCGACTGTGGGTACTGTGCCACTGGTAGTCACTGGTTTGTCGAGCAGCATCGACTGTGGCTATTGAAGCTGATCCTAGAATGGCAGGCTCTGCCACAGTTGCTGTATGTGTAGGGCATCATGGAATTGTTTTCCGCTGTCTGCTGTGCTCTCCGTTTAGCTCTTCGCTCCTCAAACTGAATCATGATCACTCTTTTGCCTTGCTCTAGGTGTTGCTGAAGAGTACTTAGCCAATTGCTGTGGCTGGCTGGGCCATGTCCATCGTGTGAGGGATGGTAGACTGCCAAAGGACATCCTCTATGGAGAACAGGCAAGAGGAACATTGGTAGACCCCAGCTTCACTTCAAGGACCTCCGCAAGTGTGACATGAAAGCCTTAAAAATCAACACAGGGTGCTGGGAGGCTATAGCAGATGACCACAATAAATGGTGAGGTACTCTTCAGATTGGATAAGGACTAACAAATTAGGAGGGATAGACTATGGGGGTATAAATGCCAACAGACTAGACATGCCCAGGCATCATCCCTGAAGAAAATGGCAGAGTTTGTCATCAAAATGTCAGTTTTAATCGATATCTGTAGCCAGCTGGAAGCCCAAGAGAGTTTATTTGGGATACTAGGATGTTTTTTTTTACCCAGAGACTGTCTGCAATTTGGAAAACACTGCCTGAGAATTTCGTGAAGACTAAATCGCAATCAGAATCAGTTTTAATATCACTGGCATTTGTCATGAAATTTATTGCTTTGTGGCAGCAGTACATTGCAATACATAATCATAAAAATTATAAATTACAATAAGTATATATAAAAAAGAAAATGAAATTAAATAAGTTGTGCAAAACGAGAGCCAAAAAAAAGAGAAAGAAGTGAGGTAGTATATATGGGTTCATTGTCCGTTCAGAAATCTGATTGCAGAAGGGAAGAAGCTCTTCCTAAAACATTGAGTGTGTATTCTTCAGTCCTCTGTACATCTTTTATGGTTGCAAATGAGAAGAGGACATGTCCTGGGTGACTGGGGTCCTTGATCATGGACCACACGGACTGCTGTCTCCTGGTGAGAAGTCAAGGATACTTTTGCATAGGGAGGAACAGAGGGCCAAGTTTTGGAGTTTGTTGATTAAAACTGAGGGTATAATTGTATTGAACGTCGAGCTGTAGTCAATAAACAGCAGCCTGACATTGGTATTTCTGTTGTCTAGGTGATCCAAGGCCGAGTAGAGAACCAGTGAGAATGCATCAGCTGTAGTCCTGTTGTGGCTATAAGCAAATTGCAGTGGGTTCAGATCCTTAGAATCATAGAAAACTACAGTACAGACACAAAGCCTTCAGCCCACCTAGTCTGCCTAGTCCCATTGACCAGAACTCGGACCGTAGCCCCTAAGACCTCTCCAATCCATGTACCTATCCAAACTTCTCTTAAGCATTGAAATCAAAATCACATCTACCCCTTGTGCTGGCAGCTCATTCCACACTCTCACCACCCATTCAGTGAAGAATCTTTACCTCAAATTCCCCTCAAACATTTCACCTTTCACCCTTAATCCATGACCTTGAGGTGTAGTCCCACCCAACCTCAGTAGAAAAAGCCTTTTTGCATTTATCCTCTTTATACCCCTCCTAATTTTGTATACCTCTATCAAATCTCCTCTCAATCTTCTACATTCTAGGGAATACATTCCTAACCTAGTCAATCTTTCCATGTAATTCAGGTCCTTCAGTCCTGGCAGTGTCCTTGTAAATTTTCTCTTTCAATCTTTATTACATCGTTCCGGAAGATAAGTAAACAAAACTGTCCTCAATACTCGAAAGTAGGCCACACCAATATCTTACACAGCTTCAATCTACCACACACAAAGCCATATTGGCTATTCTTAATCAGTCCCTGGCTATCCAAATACTCATATATCTGGACCCTCGAAGCACCTTCCAATCATTTTCCCACTGTGATGTCAGGCTCGCTGGCCTATAATTTCCAGATTTACCCTTAGAGCCTTCCTTAAATAGCAGAACAACATTAGCGATCCTCCAATCTTCCGGTACTTCACCTGTTTTACATAATGGATGACTTACATCTTTGCTACGGCCTCTGCAGTTTCTACACTTGCCTCCTGCAGAGTCCAAGGGAACACTTTGACTGGCCCTGAGGATTTGTGCGCCCTAACTTGCCTCAAGACAGCGAACACACCCTCCTCTGCAATCTGCATAGGGTCTATGATCTTGCCGCTGCTTTGCCTCATTTCTATAGACCCGATGCCCAACTCCCAAGTTAATACAGATGCAAAGAATTAATTTAAGATCTCCCCCATCTCTTTTGGTGCATGTATAGGTTATTAATCTGATCTTACAGAGGACCAATTTTGTCCCTTGTTATCCTTTTTCTCTTAACACATCTCTTAGATACGACTGAACCCAATTTCAAAGGATTTCCAAGGTGGTACAAATATGATGCTGATGTTCGAGGTGAGGTTTGGGTATGACACCCTTAAAAGAAAACAAGAAACAAATACTTCCTGCCCACAAGCCAGAAGCACTGATTCAAGAAGTTTACCAAGAATCTGGCCACAGTCATTGTGTGGACAAGACTCTCATGCAAAATTAGCCATGTTATTTTGGTGGTGTTACATGTTGAGTGATTGTAAGTGATTCATTGTAAATTGTATAGAATGTCTGGCTAATAGTAAGGAACAGTCAGAAGAGCCCCTCCTATAAGACCAACAAAACCAACTACAGCAGTGCAAGTGTGGCAAATTGATTGCATAGACCCATTTCTAAGATCCCAAGGCAACCTAGCTTACTGAAAGCCCGATAAGTATATTCTTGTGATAACTGGTCTTTGTATGGGACATGTGTGGTTGATCTCCAACAACTTCTTGTGATGAGGCTACATTTATCACAGTACTCCAAAACTTCATACTCCTATCTGCTGGCACTCCTGCCTGCATGCATGTTAAATGGGAGTCTTCCTTCAGTGGGAAAGGCTTTCAAGCCATGTATGAACAAAGAGGCATACAAGTGGAGTACAGTACTCCATTCCAATTGAGTGGCATGGTGGAGTGATGGAATCCAGAGATTAAGCAAGGCTTAGTAAAACTGGTCTACTCTAGAGGCAAAGTAGACTACACTTCTCTTGAAGTGCAACTGTTAGTAAACAAAATGCTAATATTGAAAACTGGCATACACAAGAATGTTAAACCTTATTTCTTAATGTACAATATCAACATAAATACTGATCACTAACTCAAAGTTCAAAGTTCAAAGATCAAAATGCATTCATTATCAAAGCATGTATATATTATACAACCTTGATATTTGTTTCATTACAGGCAGCCACAAACCAAAGAAACTCAAAAGAACTCATAAAAAAGAAAGCAAACACACGTGCAATGTGCAGGGAGAAAGAAGAACTGTGTGAACAATGAAAGTAAGTGAATAGCATTCAGAACAAAAGTGAGTCCATAGACACTAAGCCCGGAGCAGCTGGAGCAGAGCACGGCTTCAGCCTCAGTCCAGTGTAGAGCTAAATAAAATGTCACGGAGTCCAGAGCAGCTGGAGCAGGCATCAGTTCAGAGTAGAACTGAGCAAACATTGCAGAGCATCGAGCAGAACGGGCCTCGACTCAGCTTCGAGTCCTGACACCCTGCATTTTTAATCCATCTTGCCCGATGTTTAAGTTATTGAAACATTGGGTCACTCCTCACACTAGGACCTGGACCCTGTTGCGTCAATATCCTCTAGGCCTGGACCCCAACGCGACATTTTGGTTCATTTCCAACCTTTCCAAATTAGCCTGGTATTAGATCCATGAACTTCTCTCCTGGTTTAGGTGGATGGGCCTGAATCTGGCTCTCCTCCACTCCAACTTTGCTCTGCTCTACTTGCCCCAACTTTGCCTCAACTTTGCCGAAACCTCACTTCAGCTTCACCTTGCACCCGCACACTCCGACTCTTGACTCATCTTTGCATTCATTTGCGTCTCCATTGTTTGTGCTGATTGCTTACCATAGGTTTTACAGCCGTCGCCTACACCAAATATAACTCTCCTCAATGAATTAGGAGAGTTTATGGGAATTCAAGAGAAAGCAAAATAACCAGACAAACAGTTTGGAAACCAAGAAAAGGGGGAAATGGGCCCAAGAAACAAAATTCTAGTTAAATAATTCTGACCCTAATTTCCATTGTAGATAGAAACCTCCTTGTCTATTTACCCAGGTTAACAATGATAGGACTGCAGTAATTGAGACTGGGAAAGGAAACAACACTGTTTCGTGCTGTGCTAGATTGGGTGTTGTGCAATAATCCAGAGGTGATAAGGGAGCTTACGGTTAAGGAACCCTTAGGGAACAATGATCACAATATGATTGAGTTCACATTGAAATTTGAGAAAGAAAAAAATAAAATCCAATGTGTCGATATTCAGTGGAATAAAGGAAATTACAATGGCATGAGAGGGGAACTGGCTCTAGTTGACTGGTAAGGGACACTTGCAGGAAAGACAGCAGAGCAGCAATGGCTGGAGTTTCTGCAAAAAATGAGGGAAGTGCAAGACAGCTATATTCCAAATAAGATGAAATTTTCCAAGGGAAGTAGGACACTACCATGGCTGACAAGTGAAGTTGGAGCCAAAGTAAAAGCAACAGAGAGGGCATACAAGGAAGCCAGAGCTAGTGGGAAGTTAGAGGATTGGGGAGCTTTTAAAAACTTGCAGAAGGAAATTAAGAAGGTTATTCGGAAGGAAAAGATGAATTATGAGAGGAAGCTGGCAATTAATATCAAAGAAGATAATAAAAGCTTTTTTTAAGTATATAAAGGGTACAAGAGAGTCGAGGGTAAATATAGGAGCAATACAAAATGATGCTGGAGATACTGTAATGAGAGATACAGAAACGGCAGAGGAACTGAATGTGTATTCTACATCACTCTTCACAGTAGAAGACATCTGCAGTATACCGGACATTCAAAAGTGTCAGGGAAGTGAAGTTTGTGCAGTGAAAATTACGACTGAGAAGGTGCTCAGGAAGCTTAATGGTCCAAGAGATTTATCCATCCTCAGACCAATAAGCTTCCTGAGCAGCTTCTCAGTCGTAATTTGGGTTCTGAAGGAAGTAGCTGGAGAGATTGAGGAGGCAGTAACAATGATCTTTCAAGAATCAATAGGTTCTGGCATTGTACCAGATGGCTGGAAAATTGCAAATTTATGAAGGGTGGGAAGCAGCAGAAAGTAAACTATAGACCTGTTAGCCTAACATCAGTGGTTAGTAAGTTGTTGGAATCAGTTGTTAAGGATGAGATTATGGAATACCTGGAGGCAAATAACAATATATTCCAAAGCCCCCATGGTTTCCTGAAAGGAAAATCCTGCCTGACAAACCTACTGCAATTTTTTGAGGAAATTACAAGCAGGGTAGACAAAGGAGATGCAGTGGATGAGGTGTACTTGGATTTTCTGAAGGCCTTTGACTAGGTGCCACACATGAGGCTGCTTGGCAAGATAAGACCCCATGGAATTACACAGAAGTGACTAGCGTGGGTGGAGCATTGGCTGGTTGGCAGAAAACAAAGAGTGGGAATAAAGGGATCCTATTCTGTCTGGCTGCCTGTTAACAGTGGAGTTCCACAGGGGTCGGTGTTGAGACAGCTGCTTTTTACAATGTATGTCAATGACTTGGACTATGATATTAATAGATTTGTGGCTAAATTTGCCAATGATACAAAAATAGGTGGAGGAGCGGGTAGTGTTGAGGAAACAGAGAGCCTGCAGAGAGAATTAGACAGTTTAGGGGAATGGTAAAGAAGTGGCAAATGAAATACAATGTTGGAAAGTTTACGGTCATGCACTTTAGTAGAAGAAATAGACTATTATTTAGATGGGGACAGAATTCAAAATGTAGAGATGCAAAGGGACTTGGAAGTCCTTATGCAAGGTGCACTAAAGGTTAACCTCCAGGTTGAATCCGTTGTGAAGAAGACAAATGTAATGTTGGCATTCATTTCTGGAGGTATAGAATATAAGAGCAGGAATGTGATGTTGAGGCACTCGTGAGACCACATTTGGAGTATTCTGTGCAGTTTTGGGATATACAGACATTGGAGAGGGTTCGGAGAAGATTCATGAGAATGATTCCAGGAATTAAAGGGTTATCGTATGAGGAACATCTGGCAGCTCTTGGGCTGTATTCCCTGGAGTACAGCAGAATAACAGGGAATCTCATAGAAACATTCCGAATGTTAAAAGGCCTGAACAGATTAGATATGGCAAAGTTATTTCCCATGGTAGGGGATTCTAGGACAAGAGGGCATGTCTTTAGGATTGAAGGACGTCCTTTTAGAAATGAAATGCAGAGAAATTACTTTAGTCAGAGGGTAGGAAATCTGTGGAACTTGTTGCCATGAGCGGCTGTCAAAGCCAAGTCATTGGGTGTATTTAAGGCAGAGATAGATAGGTTCTTGATTAGCCAGGGCATCAAAGGGTATGGGATGAAAGCAGGGGAGTGGGGATGAATGGAAGAATTGGATCAGCCCATGATTGAATGGCAGAGCAGAAGCCATAGACCAAATGACCCACTTCTGCTCCTATATGTCATGGTCTTAGGGTAAGTAACACTGTTTCTATAGATTTTAAAGTACATTTATTATCAAAGAATGTACACATTATACAACCTTGAGATCTGACTGCTTACAGGGCAAGAAACCCAAAAGAACCAATTAAATAAAGAATAGAAACAAACACATGATGCGCAGAGAAAGGGGAGGGGGAAGCACAAATCATGCAAGCAATAGAAGTGAGCAAGAGCATTCCAAACTAAAATGAGTCCTCAGATCTGAATCCCAGCATGGCCCAGAGCAGTCCCAAAGCCTCAGTATCAGTCCATCATATTGGTAGACATCAATCCAGCCTCAGCAGGATTTATTCCTCCAGAGTGAGTAAAACCCTTATATTAGAAAGATACATGGGTTCACCACAGACCCTCTACACCCCAATAGGATTGGGTGTGAGTTGTACTGTAAGGATAAAACACACAAACAGAAGGTGTTGTTGGTTTCAGAGTAAGACAGACTCAAACTCCAGGAAGAAATGCTGTCTTTGCTGTATTTTACTTTTAAATATTTGAGCTTATGGCAATGTTACTCAATGCTGCCTTACTTACCATTTGCTTTTTTTTGCAGACAAATTTGTATTTACTATGGAAATTGTCACATCTGACTCAGACACCCCTAAAACTTAACAACTCAGAGAATATTAGATTAAGTGGATCTGTGAGCAATGTTGATCCTAATTTACATATCCTTAAATGACCCTTACCACTTGATCATATGTGTACTAAAACACTGGAACCCTTAATTCATGCCTCTGGGAAAGTGATTGTTCTCGTCCATTGAGACACTCACTCTGACTGTATTACAGATGAAACGAACATTGATACACGGGAAAGCAAAGAAGGCAAATTATTAATAACACCATAGCAAATCTGAAAGATTGTAGTCCAGATATTGAAGCTAAATTAATAGAGGAATCCCTTGACATAGATCTCTCTGCACTTGAAAAGTATAGATACTATTAAGTCATTCAATGGTCCTACTTATGGGAACATGACATTGAAGCTGTTAGATTAGAGCATTGTAAAAAGCCTAGACCTTTTCACAATGCTCTAATATAACAAAGTCATGTTCCCATAAGTCAAATCATTCAATGACATAATGGCATTAATGAAGACTTCTCCATTATACAGATATCTGTTTGTACTTTCCCTTTGTGGCCAGCAAATATACTTGCTACAAATATTTTAGATAATTCCACTTCTCCAATTATAGCCACAATTCCACTCCATTGTTCAATGTCAAGGTAGCAGGATGATGTTCTGTATTTTTAGGTTATGTTCTAACTGGTTCAGCAAAGCAGATCAGGGTTTTTGCATCCATTAGGGTTAGGATGGAAAGATGCACTGAAGCACAATGTATGATAAAGTGACAATGTTTTCCACCAAGGTCACTGAAATTAATAACTCCAATAAAAAATTTTAAAGATGTTAGTGCAACTGATTATCGTATCCAGCCAGATTTCCTATTTAGACTTAATCAAACAGTTGTGAACAGTTTGTGCTGAGGTCCGAATAATAGCTTACTATGAAAATGACTTCAGAACTATTGGTATGTTTACAAATTCAATTATATTTCAGCTAGATTTGATTACAAATTGAAATATGTGGAAACAAGCCTATAATAAATTTTCCTGCTGGAAACCAGTTGATAAGGCTAAATATTGCAGTTACAGCGATAACATTCCATCCTTAGTAGACTATGTTACATACACAGACAAACTTTCAATTATTGTTGAAATTGCCATCAACAGGCCGAGAGAAAATCATCATTCGGCCCTTAAAAGTTTTCATGATTTAAATAAATATATTCAAGTAAAACTGTATGTACAGCCATGCCTTGATGGTGTTCACTGTCAAAATAGAACCGATGTGATCCTTTGGTACACTTGGAAAGTAGAAATTTCTGATGACAAAGTTGTTCAGACATACTGCTATTCGAGTCTCTCTCACTTTTTAAGGACAAAAAAGGAAATGACTCTTGGAGTAATTTGATGATTTAATTTATGTTGGATATCTCAAAACAGAAATGCAAGTCCAGTTTTAAGGAACAATTTATGATAGATGCAACAAAAAATATTCTAAAAGGATCAACAATGGCTGGAAGAAACAGTCAAATTAAAAGAATATTTTTCTATACATTATGAGAGTAACAGAACTGACACAATTAGATGGGCAAAACACCTTTTCCACAAGTTTTCTTTGCCGAAACGTACTAAGCATTTGACTGGCTTTCTGCTCCAACTGAAACTATAGTTAAGACCTTTCCAGCTGTTACAAATTTAGCTTCCACAGCAGCAAGTGCAGTTTGTGGGTGGATTGGCATTTCTCTAAATTGGGTTACAGATTTTTTGAAAAAAATATCAGTGGGATTATTGACTCTTTAGTGCTCTTTTTGTTGAAGCATTGCATTTTGTAAGGATGGAAGTTTGACTTCAGCTTTTGTATAATGGCTTCACTTCTGAAACTTTGCAATTCCTATATCTAACCTGCACTACTATGGAATACCTCTTGTGTATCTGCTTTGCTATCCCTTGCCTCGCTGCCATCTGTAAGATCAAAAACAGATATAAGTGAAGGTAGAACTGTGGATTTTGTCTACATGGATTTTAGTAAGGTGTCTGGCAAGGTCCCTCCTCCAGAAGACTAAGATGAATGGGATCCACAGTGAATTGCCCATTTGGATTCAGAACTGGCTTGCTCAAAAAAGACAGTCGATTGTGGTCAAAGGGATTTATTTCATTTAGGTGTCTGTGATCAGTGGTGTTCCACAGGCATCTGTACTGGGTCCTCTGATGTATATAAATGATCTGGATGAAAATGTAGATGGCTGGGTTAGTAACTGTACAGATGATATGAAGATAGGCTGTGTTGTTAGTAGTGTAGAAGACTGGTAAAGAATACAGTGAGATATAGAACAGTATGGGCAGAGAAATGGCAGATGATGATTAACCAGACCAAAAGTGAGGTGTTACACCTTGGTAGTTCAAATGCAAAGAGACAGACTGTTAAAAGCAAGATCCTCACAATGCTGATGAGCAGAGGGATCTTGAGGTCCAAGTTCATTGCTCCCTGAAAGTGGATATATAGGTAGCGTAGCAGTTAGCACGGTGCTATTACAGGTTGGGGCGTTGGAGTTCAGAGTTCCAACCCAGCATCCTCTTTAAGGAGTTTGTACATCCTCCCTGTGACATGTGTGTCCTCCCCATGCTCCGGTTTCTCCCACAGCCCAGAGACGTACTGGTTAGCAGGTTAATTTGTCATTATAAATTGGCCCATGTTGGGTTAGGGTTCATTTGGTGGGTTGCTTGCCAAGTCGCTCGAAGAGCCAGAAGGGCTTATTTTGCATGGTATCTCTAAATAAACAATAAATAAACAGGACAAAGGACACAGGAGAACACTACCACTTGAAAACACCTCTTCAAGTTAAACTCTATGTAGTCTAGGGGGTAAAGCATTAGGAGGCTCTGCATAAAAATTGACCCATTTAATTCAGAGATGAGACAAATTGTGTCCTCTCAGATTACTTCAAGTCTGTGAAAGCTTTTTCCCTTAGATGTGGTAGAAACAGAGCCACTGAATATTTTTAAGGCAGAGATAATGGTCATTTAATAAACAGTGGGTGAAAGATCACTGCTGATCAACAGAAACACTGAGTTGTCATTACAAGCAGATCAGCAAAGAGCTTATTAAGTATCGGACACAAGGGTTAAGTGCTACTCCTACTTCTAATTTGTAATCTGGATGCTTGTATTAATTATTTTAAAGGCAATGATTTTGATGAATGGTATATTTTGCAGAAACTTTATCCGGACATTATCTAAGAAGGTTTGCTGAATGCAAATTGAATGCTCCATTAGGATGTTGACTGCACGTCTAAAGTACTTTGTTGCCTATAAAGCACTTTGGCTCGTCGTGCAGTCATGAAAACAACTATATTTTACAGCAAGACCTTTTACTTTTCTCTCTCACTTTAGTCAATACTTTGTGAAAAACTGCAGAAGGTTCTTTTAGTAAGTCACTCAGCAGCAGGTAAGTTTCAATAATTGAACACCTCCCCTGCATTCATGCCCATATGGGATGAAGATAAGATGGGATTCATGAAGTTGTTGAATATGTTGTTGTATTGCTCATAGGAATTTACAGATTTGCCATGGTAAAATATATCCCTTCTGTCCTGAAGGTAAATTATGTTTTCCTGGCGAGGATATGGAGAAAGAAAAGTATCAGTTGAGCTGAAGTAGTAAATCTCAGCTGTTGTTTTTCCAGTTGCTGAAGCTCCCTGAGCTTTAACCAAGGGCAGAGCAGGTTTCTTTGTTTCTTACACCTGTTCATTTTTCCATTCGTGTACATTGATAAAATGAATAGGTGATAGTTACTTAACCCTTCTCATTTTATCAGCCTACATGAATGGAAAAGTGGACTGGTGCAATAAACAAAGAAACCCTCCCTGCCCCTGGTTAAAGCTCAGGCAGGTTCTGCAATATTGAGCACCATTTAACTGACAATTTGGTATTATGAGAGGTTATGTTTATGTATCCTCTTTTGTTCCACTTTGAACTGCAATATCAGGAAAGCTTTAATTGAAATCCATTGTTTTCTTAAGTGCATCTCTGCTTTTCCAGCTGTTTCTAGAATGCTGATATTTGAGGTATGAACATGCAACACTACAGCTGCTCCAAACTAATGGCATTTTGTCCAACAGAATGTCAAAATGTTTTATTCTTTGTAATATTGTAACTGCTTAATATTTCTGGTAAGATGGTAGTGTGCTCAGATGCAGAAACCACTCCGGGTCAAATCAAAGGTTTATTTGTTTGTCTTGTATGCCTATTTTTATGATCACAAGTCACTGATGGATACTAATAACGTCAAGTAATGCAGGACTATTCCATTAGTGGGTTGCTCAATGGGCGATGGAGCTGGACTTATTGCGTACCATTCTTCTGTTATCGCCTGGTCTTGTGTGCGTTGGATGGCATGCAGTCCAAACGAAAGGTACAAGTGATTGTCTTGAATGTTTTTATTGTGATCATCAGACCGTATTGAACTTTGGTAACAAGGAATATTGCAAGTCTGATTCACCGATCCATTGAGGAGACCAAAGGCAGGAGAGCGGCAATGCCTCAGTTGTGGTGAGGCCTAAGCCACGGGGTTGCCTGCTGCAGCAGTCACTCAAAGAGGAGATGCCAAGGTGGTATGGGAGAGGCCTCTGTGGAGATAATGGAAGCTTATCTGGGTTTGGGGCCGGGTTCTCCCATTGGTGCTGCTCTCCAATGTCTGCATGGTAGAAGAACAAGCTGGACAAAGGTAACTTACCATGCTATTACCTGTTATGCCACTCAGAGACTTAGGCTATATTATTTTTATTTCTTTGTGACTGTATGTTTTTCTGAAATAACCCTATGTGCTATTTATGCTATGTGCCATGTGCAGTGCGCTGTTGGTGACATGTTTTGCACCTTGGCGCCAGAGGAACGATGTTTTATTTGGCTATATTATGTATGGTTGAATGAAAATTAAATTTGAACTTGATTGCACAATACTGTGATTTATTTCCCTGCTGCTTTCAATTTCTGCATCTTATAAAATATATTTTAAAGCAGAATCTATTGTTTGATGTCGGGGATGCAATACGTTGGACTCTGTTCTGTTTTCCACGGAGACATTATGTTTGCATAAGGGTAATCCACATAAGTTCAAATATGTTTACAAAGAAGTTTCATTGAAGCAGCCATCTATTTTTAAATGCAAGAATCTATTGTAAAAGATGTAGGAGCCAATTAAAGCAATATATCTAGTGCACACAGAATTCATACAAACATTTAAGCAACTTGTTATCAAGGAAAGATTATACCCCTCTTACCAATTCAATGGAATGACATTAAGTAATATTTTATTAATGATCACTTTACTACTCAAGATGAAGTCCTAGAATTGCTTCCAGATATAAAAGGTGTTCTGTCAGTGGAGTTGCAATACCAGTAATAAGCTTGGGTAACTCATGTATGCATCTGAAGCAAAAAGATGCAGGGAATTCAGAAGTGTAAATGAGACAGTATATGAGACATAGTGTATATCACTTTTAATGTCACTGAACCATGTCATTTCTATTATATTGACTGCATTTCAAAATTCAATTAAGTAGTGCTCACTGATTTATGGTATTGTTTGTGTGAATGATGCACTGCAATTTAAATGAAGAATCATTATTTGTGATAGATACCTTCAACATGCCTCTCGCTTCTGCTTTTCTCTAAATTAACTGGTAAGCAAAAAGTGAAAGAACTTGTTAAGAAATCAAATGTTAGTACAATACCTTTTTGCTGGAAACCCAATTGCATTGCTGTTTTTTTAATGTACTTGGAGACTGATTTATTGTAAAATCAAATGCAGATCGTAATCAAGGTATGATGATATATAAAATGCACAGTGAGTCTTTGGATTGCGTGCTTTGTATCGTTTTAAACTCCTTGGCATTATCATATCAGAGGATCTGTCCTGAGACCAGCACTTAAGGGGCATTTCAAAGACGGCACAGCAGCACATCTACTTTCTTAGAGGTTTGCACAGATTTGGCATAAAATCTAAAACTCTGACAGCAAACAAATAGAAAAGCAAACAAAAAGTGGTGTATACAGCCCAGTCTATCACAGGCAAATCCTCCCCACCATTGAGCACATCTATGGAAGCACTGCCACAAAAAAGCAACATCCATTGTCAAGGACTTCCACCATCCAGGCCATTCTCTCTTCTCACTGCTGCCATCATGAAGGAGATACAGGGTCCTTGGGTCCCACATGACCAGGTTCAGGAACAGTTAATACCCTTCAACTATTGGGATCCTGAATCAGCGAGGAAAACTCACTTCAACACTGAACTGATTCTATGGACCCACTTTCAAGAACTCCACAACTCATGTTCTCTGTGTAACCCCCAGGGTCACCTCAGGCTTGCTCAGCTCGTTCTTGTCTAGGGGGAGCAGCCTTCGCCCCACCAAACTGGGTAATCAGCTTGTGTGGATGCTATGTGATGTCCCCGCCTCGCCCAAAACAGACAGTACACCATATGCGATTAAATGAGTACAATTTATAAAGGTTACTAGAACTAAGTGATTAATAATGATACAGTATATATGAAGGAAAAGAAAATAATGAAAAGGCGCCAAACTTATCAAAGTCCAAACCACTTCGTGCACAACTGTTGGAGCTCAATTACTGAAGTCTTCTGGCCACCATTCAATCCCCTCCAAACTCCTCGACTTGCAGCTGAGGACCACCCGAAGTGGTCAACCAAGCACATCTATCTTCGTCTCCTCTCCTCGGGGTACCTCCTGGCCTCGGACCCCCACTTGGAGTCCGTTCCTCGCCCAGTTTACAGCATCGTGTCCTCTCTCTCTCACCCCCTCGCGCCGATCTCCCCAAAAGCCTGCCAACAATAGCTTACAGACTCAGAAGAAAGAACAACATTAATCCCAATTGGTTAACAAAGGAATACAATTCTCGTTATCAGTAAATTTTAACCCAAACAAGCTTCCAGCACTCTCTCGCAACAAAGAAGCATTCCTACTTTTAACAAAACAAAGAAGCCATTTTGATTAACATACGCAGTAACAAAGAAAAAGAAGAAACCCCCCCTTTACACTCTCCCCCCAGCAAATAAAAGTCATGTCCTCATGACTATTAAATAACTCGCCCACTCTTCCTGCCAACACAAACCCTAACCCAGGCACAAACAGTGACATTGCTTCCCAAACAGTAAACCTCACGCGCTGTGCCTCAGGCGCTACATAGGCCAACTTCTCTGGGAGTATCCTAACCCTCTGAGACCTCCGTACCCCCTTACCTAAACCCTTCAGACTCGGACACAACTGGGGATACCTCGAGCCTGCTACCAACTCCTCTCTCGACCTCTCACTCATGCCCCCCCACTGCACACAGCTAACCCTCCCCACTACACCTGACTCAGTGGGAGAAGGGCCAAAGGTCTCTTCCTCAATCGAGGGGAAGTCAGCAAAAGGCAGCATGTACCACACATCCAGCACATCAGCCTTTGAAACCGTATTCTTCCTCATTTCTGCGATTGGTAGCTGCTGTTTGATCTTCTCCAAACGGAAAGACATGGCCTGCACTGCTCCTGCAGACTCTTCAGCCCCCTGCAATTGAAATATCAGCTTCTTCTCTGGGCCCTGCAACTCTCACCACAGGCTCAGCAGTTCTGACTCACGCGTCCTGGCCATCTCAGTCTGGGATGCAGTTACTCCAACAGCTTCTTCCACCCCGACCTGAAAAGCAGCAGTTAAAGATTGGGCAGCCTCCAGTTCAGTATTCAGAGCACTTATCTCCAGCTTTTTCTTCCTCATGACTTCTTCCACATCAACTTTCAGGTTTTGCACTTCATTTGAACTGTCGATGGTCATCTTCAGGTTCCCCTCAAGCTTCCGCTTCCCTCTTCCGAGAATTGTCTGCAATTTCTTCACCTCCGCAGACTCCCCTCTCCAGGCTCTCAGTTTGCTGTTGCCCTCAGTCAGACAACTTTCTTCATTTTCTCCAACTTGTAAGTCTTCACACAAGTTCCAAATCACTTTCTCCAGTCTCTCCGTCTTCATTTCAAACTTGATTCCGTAGAGACAGTCACTCACCAGCTGCGACTGTCGCCAGCCCTGGCACGTATCCAGAAAACACTTTAACTCTGTAGGTCTCAGCTGCTCCTGCAACAACCTCAATTCATATTCTCCCGAGGCAAATCCAAATACCAGGAGATCATCCACATACACCAAACTCCAAACACCTCCACATCCCCTATGGGCCGAATGCTCTACTTCTGCACCTATTGTCTTCCACATGCCCCGCGGGAAGGTTGTAAGGGCTCCAGATATGCCCTGTGGCATCTTTTCGGACCGGAAGAATCCTAGGGAACTTATAACGGCCGTGTTCTCCTTGTCGGCCCCCCTTTACATCTGTATTATTTATTTACTTATTTATTATTATTTGTTTTTATTTTTGTAGTTGCGCAGTTTGTCTTCTTTAGCACATTGAAAGTCTTTGCGTGCAGCTTTTCATTGGTTCTATCGTATTTCTTAGTTATACTGTGAATGAATGCAAGAAAATGAACCTCAAGGTAGTATATGGTGACATATATGTACGTTGATAATAAATTGAACTTTGAACTGTCATATGGGCAACTTGAGGCATAAGAAAGATGCTTTAGCAATGAAGTCAAATATCACACAATGCACCTATGATATGTCTGCTGCTATATTGGACTGCATTATGACTATCACAAGATGTCAGTCTGTGGACAGCCTAAAAGCACATACCATCTGCAGTATCTCTTTCAAAGAATCTGTTGCAGGAGCCATTAATATTATCAGCTCAAATGCAATGAACCAGATTCCAGTTTGTTATTCTCATGAGACCTAGTTTTTGGTGGAGTGAATTACAATCTTGCTGGGCATTCATGCTTACCATCAGTATCTACACTGCAGCATCAGAGAAGCTGAATGCTGGGTCCTATATTCACAGCAGTTTAACCCATACAGTTCTGGCAGCTGGAAACTGTCACATTAAGATCTCCTTCAATGGTAGACCGTACCACAGTGAATTGTGCATCTACCTTGAACTTTTGTGTTACAGAGACTTTTAATGCTCATTGTCATGTCTTTATAACATACAGAATGGAACAATAACATCAGCATAGCTAGAAGAGTGATGCCTCACAGCACCAGAGATGCAGGTTCAATTGTGACCTCAGCTATTGTCTGTGTGGAGTTTGTACCATCCTTCCCATGACTACATGGGTTTCCGTTGGGTACTCCAGTTTCTTTGCAGATCCTAAATATGTGCTGATTAGTAGATTAATTGGCCAATGTAAATTATCCCTTGCCCACAGATGAATAGCCCTCCAAGAGAAACACAACCTTGCCGTAGGATTTGGATGCTTGTATGCTTCAGTGGCTTGGAAAGCTACATTGGCTAGAGTCAGGGCCTTGTGCGTTAGCTCATAGTAGGATCACCCATGCCAAACAGGTCAATGGATAGAGCCCAGGCAAAGAGGAGTCTACCAGTCCTCCAGGTTCTGGGGTTCAGCTGAGGGCTAACAACCCCGACTGGTCAAAAGAAATTGTTGTGGAAACAGCAATGAAAAATACTTCTATATCGGTGTGTGATGGTATGAAAAGACAGATGGAGGGCCTGTGCCAGCAAGGTGTAATAGGCAGTAGGTATAGATGAATGGTAGAATATAGGGTTAGCTGATGAGAATGCAAGGGTATAAAAGGATTGGCATTAATGTCGGTTTAGTGTAAATAGGATCTGATAGACAATATGGACACAATGATCTGAAGGGTATGATTCTAGGACTCTGTGATTCTAATTACTCCTTTAAAGCTTGAAATTAGTCTGACATGGCTCTCCCTGGCAATTTCACTTCAAATTACCTTCGGGCACATTCTTCACCAATGAAGTAACTTCGTCCATGGTGATTTCATTTGCTCAACAAATTTAACATCATATATTAAATAGTACAATCATAATAATAACCATTGAACTCCTCAGCACTTGTTTGTAGTGAAAAACATACATACAATCAAATTTTAAAATGAATATTATAACACATCCAGGGCACAGATCATGCTAAGCAAAGGAAACATTAGAATCCTGCCTGGGTCCCCTCCTCCTTTCCTTTCTCTTATGGTCTACTCTCCTCTCCTATTAGATTACTACTTCTTCAGCCCTTGACCCTTCCCACCCACCAGGCTTTACCTATCACCTTCCAGCTAGCCTCCTTCTTCTTCCCCCACCTTTTTATTCTGCATCCTCCCCTTTCCTTCTCAGTCCTGAAAAAGAGTCTCAACCTGAATTGTCAGCTGTCTATTAATTTCTTTAGTTGCTGCTTGACCTGCTGAGTTCCTCCTGCATTTTGTGTGTGTTGCCTTAAATCTAACTGTTGTGCTTAAAGCTGCTTTTACTTGGAGACAGTGGGCAGGTGACTCACTGTGCTTAAAACTCACCAGCTCTCAAAGCTGTCATTCAAGTTGAATGTTGGTGAATTTGTTTGACATTCACGAAACACTGGAACATGACAATTATATTTTAAAGGTACAGCATTAACAACAAGCACTTTAAGTAATGAAATACTGTGTTTTTTGAATCAATTGAATGAAATGAACCAGTAGAGACTGCCTGTGTTCTTCTAGCGGTCAATTTCTGGCACAGGCAATATAAAGAAGACCTGTATGCGTTCAGAATGTGGTCGGTGTGCTCAGGCTGTCAACTATCTGTTTCGCACTGCTGCTCATCACCTTGCTCCTGAGAGTCCCAGACTTTTGCTCAGCCAAGTCATTAAAACAATGTATCTGAGTGGATCAACTGCAAATCAAGTGGAAAATCTGCCCAGTTAATTTGAATACTATTATTAATTGGTGCTCTGTGATTCATACTGATTCATACAAGATTATCAGTGTGATATGCTGATATATTGTAGTATGAAGAATTTAGTTCTCAACAGATCTGTATGAGTCACAGTATACACGCTGTGGCCACTTAATTAGGTATGCTCTGTACCTAATAAAGTGGCCACTGGTGTATGTTCATGGTCTTCTGCTGCTGTAGCTCGACCACTTCTTGGTTTGTTTGATGTGTTCTGTGTTCAGAGATGCTCTTCTGCACACCACTGTTGTAGCACATAGTTATCTGAGTTATTGCTGCCTTCATGTCAGCTTGAAGCTCTCTGGCCATTCTCCTCTGACAAGGTATTTTCGCCCACAGGACTGCCACTCACTGAGTTGTTTTTTTTTTGTTTTTTTGCACCCTATCAATCTCTGTAAACTCTAGAGAATGTTGTGCATGAAAATCCCTGAAAATCAGCAGTTTCTGAGATACCCAAATCACCCCATCCAGCATAAATAATCATTCCACAGTCAAAGTCACTTGGATCACAATCTGTTCATCATTTTGATGTTTGATCTGAAAATCAACCGAACCTCTTGAACATGTCCACATGCTTTTATGCATTGATTTGCTGCTTCATGATTAGCTGATTAGATATTTGCATTAATGAGCAGGTGTGCCTAATATTATGGTCATTGTGTGTACATAAATTGTGACAATTTGTAATACCCACAAATTAGGGGTAGCGCTAGTTTGGTTAGTCTCTCAATCCCGTCTCTAATGTGTAGCCTGGTGGGCGAAGGTATTAGGAAGATTGAAATGGGGTGAGTGTCAAATTAGTGTAAATGGGGGGATGATAACTGGTGAAGATTCAATGGGTCAAAGAGTCTGTTCTCATTAATAATGGCTCCATGTGTCTGCGTACACCTGGTAAAATTTTGTCCTCTTGTTTATCAAGTACCTATCTATTGCAGTCATAAAAGATTTTCAAAGTCTGCTTCCACCTACCATTGGTAAAGAATTTCAATGACTCACATTCTTCTGGGGGCAAATAACCGCCTCACTTTCTTAAATCGTGACTCTTCATTTTAAAATTTTGACCCTTAGTCCTAGATTCTCACACAAGAGGAAACTCCTTCTGCAGTGTATGGTCTGATATTTTAAAATATATTTTTCCACTTAGATCTTCTGAATGGAGTGACCCTTCATTGGATCCTCTCAGTAGATTGTATATATCTCAATTACTTTGCTCTCACTCTTCTGAACTTCAGTTGATACAACACGAGTCTGTCCAACCTTTTGTAATAAAAGAAGCTACCATTTCAGATATTAGACTTACAAACCCTCTCCCAGCTGCTGCCAATGCACCACAGTCCTTCCTTTCACCAGTACAGTTCATAGTACTCCAGATGTGGTCTCCACTGCTGTTTATAACCAAAACAATCTCTACCAAAAAAACCTTTAGCATCTTGTTGACTTAATTTAGAGGAACCAACTGTCATGAAAATTAAACACCCTAAAGACATTCAAAAGAAATAGGCTGGGAAAAGGAAGGATATATTTCAGAGGGGCTGAGAAACAAAAACAGAATCCAATCCTTTCAGCATTAGTGAAATATTGCTTTTGAAAACACTTGTGAGGCCGCATTTGGAGCATTGTCTGTAATCCTGAACGCAACACTGCAGGAAAGATGTAATCTCACTGGAGAGTCTAAAGGAGATTCACCAGGATGCTGCCTGGTGCAGAGGGTTTCATTTATGTGGAGAGATTCAAAATGATAGACCTGGTTTCCCTGGAGGAAAGGAAGATGAGGGTGCCCTGATGAAAGCAAATAAGATTATCAGAGGCAATAGATAGGAAAGTCAAAATTTTTTACCCTTGATAAGAGTCTCAAAATGTAAGGGCACAATTTCAAGGTAAGAGGTAGGAGATTTATAGGGGATCTTAGGGTATCCTTGTACATTTGTGAAAGAGGGATTTAGACAAAACATTTCAACAGAAAAGGCATAGAAGGATAAGATCCTAAATGGACAAATGTGATTTGTGTAGGTAGGCAAAGGGTTAGCATGGCATGATGGGCGAAAGGGCATACTTCTGTGCTATACATGATGATCGCTACTGTTCTGAAAGTCATGTTGACACGCGATGGCCAAAATCACTCAGTACTTTAAGGACACACACATGCAGAAAATACTGTTACATATTTAAGTTGCTTTTCTCAACCTTTTTGTCTTTGCCAATCAGTCACAGCAGTTTAAAAAAGGCATTGATCTAACAGAACAGAAACAACTATATAAATAAAGAATGTGTATATGTTCAGAAAAAAATATCAGAGGATTAAATAAAAGGAAACTCTATTCAGAAGATTTAAATGGAAGTCATTGAAAAACAAAGGCAAGTCTAACCAATGCACTTCAGAGTGAGTTATTTTGCAGAAAGAAAAGCAAAATGAAATAAAATTCCTAAAGACAGTACTAGTTTTTATGCAAGCAAGTTCACAAGATACTGTCATTAACACCACAGCAGGGTTTCCTCTCTGCTTCAAATTATTTCAAATTCAGAGGCTAATCAGTGTTGGTTTCCTAAGTTTAGTTTGCACTGAATCCAATCCATTGAAGTTAAATGAGACTCCAAATTGCTGCAAAAAAAACAGCAAAAGAATTTGTAGCCTATGTAAATTCACAAATTAACAGCCATCACCCGATTCCGACAGCCTCCCACCCCGGAAACCAATATCTCCCTTGCCATCACCGTCTTTGACTAAAAGTAATTAAGTAGAAAAAAAAATCTAAATTGGTTTCTGCAAAATTATTATATCCTGTCACACTACAGGTTACTCATAATTACTGTATGCACAAACCTATCCTTTGAGCAGAAGGAGTCTTGGTCATTAGCCTTTTATTATAAGCAAAAGCCACTGTCTCTGCTCACAGGGCTGGTTCACAGATTATTATTATTATTAAATATAGAAATCCTTTCTTCGAGCTGAAGATTGCCAGACCATTAGTCCATGATTAATTGGTACCCACCTCTGCTGGGAGATATAAATTCAACAGCTACTCAGCAGAAGTTGTATTTTTGCTGAGAAAAATTTTTAAAAAAACAACAGCTCTATTTCAGATTTTAATGCCAACCACTTTAATTTTAAGTGGACTAACAGTTCCAGCTAACCTTTCAATTGACTTAGAGGCTGTCTGGTTAACAAGAAGAATTTTCTGTGCCATGAAAGGCAGTTGGAGAAGAAAAACTTGCCTTACTTGAAACATTGAAATCTGAATAAATTTACGCTAAATAAATAAATAAATAAATAAATAGATAAATCCCAAATCAATTTATGCTGTTCAAAGGGAGGGGAAAAAAGCATTTTCAATGCCCAAATCCTTGAACTCAGATCCAGTAATGATCTTCAAGATTATGTATCACTTCCTTCCGAGCTTTAGTTTATTAATAAGTATGTAGATCCAGAGTTGAGTTCCAACAATATTCAAGTGGAAGCTTACCCCAGGTGGTTGCCAGTTGGAAAGAAAGAAAACTAAATCCAAGGCTCACACATCATAAGCAAAGACAATCATGAGCAACGTAAGTGAATATGCCCAATTTAGTGCCTGTGTGAATGAGTGGCACTCAGAGAAACAAGTCATTGAGTTATTCTGGATTCTTGCTCTTTTTCCAGAGAGAGAAAAAAAATGTCTCTTCCAGTAATTTCTCCTCATGCCCCCTTCTGTCTTTTTCCACTCCCCATCATTCTGGCTCCTTTCTGGATGGGAAAGCATGGGAATTCTGGTGGAGGCAGGAGATTGGAGCTGAGAGGGGCATGGATCAGCCATGATGAAATTGCTGAGCAGACTTGATGACCTACTTTTGCTCCTGTATCTTATGGTCTTCTTACTCATTCCCTTCTCCTCATATGCCCACTACCTCCCTCTGGTACCTTTTCTCCTTTCTCTTCTCCCATGGTTCAATCCCCTCTCCTATTAGATTCCTTCTTCTTCACCTCTTTACCTCTTCCACCGATTACATCCCATCTTCTCACTTTATTCACCCCTTCCCCCATCCAGCCACATTCCCCCTTACCTGGCTTCACCTTTCACCTGCCAACATGTACTCCTTCCCCCTTCCCGCATCTTCTTAATCAGGCTTCATCCCCTTTCCTTTCCAGTCCTGGTGAAGTGTCCAGTGCCCAAACTATCTTTTGTTTATTCCCCTCCATATAGGCTGCCTGACCTGCAGAGATCCTCCAGCATTTTGTGAGTGTGTTGCCATGGAGGGGGGTAGCAGAGGGAGATTAACCAAGAAGGTAATAGTCAATAGTTTTCTTTTAAACATTTAGTCTTCCACAAGAGGAGGGCCACACCGATGAGGCACCCTTCCAAAATCACATTTACTCAACCTGTGCAACTCAAGCCCAATCATCATCACTTGTGTTTTCCTCTGGCTCAAAGCCTTAATAGGTAAATGAATATCTCCCTACTGTCTCTGACACAATCATCCCCTCCTGTATAAGTGCCTAACCCTTCTTCACTCTGACTCAACGTAAGTTGTTGCAAGTGTTTTTGATGAACATCCTGGCTCTAACAGATCGATCAGCAGTATCAATTTTCACACTGATCGAGGTGTTTTCAAATGATAATGTAGCTAACACATTAATATACTGACATTAACCTGGTCTTCCGGTTCTGAATCAATACAATCAATGCAGCTATTTTTGATTTCTTCTTTTAATACCAACACATGACTGATCCACAGTGAGACTGTTTCACACCTCCATTCCCCTTGCATTCAATGAAAATTCAAACCATCTTCTTCTTCGGGGTCTTTCCCTATTCAGCTGATTAATGAGAATTTTGAGGGATAGGAAACTCTCATAACATCCCTGAAAAATACTCCTGCTTTTCACACTGACATGGTCATGAAGCACCACGACACAGAAATAAATGCCTTGGCCCATGTAGTCCATGCTGAACTGTCACACTGCCCAGCCCAATCGAACCATGCCAGGACTACAGCCTCCCTTGCCCCTCCAATCTATGCACCAATCGACTCTCAAATGTGGCAATTGAACCCTCATCCACCACCCCTGCGGCAACCCACTCCACACTCGCGTCACTCTTCTAGCGAAGAAATCTGTCCTCAGGTTTCCTCCAAATCTTTCCCTCCCACCCTCAGCCCAGGACCTCCAGTTCCAGTCCCACCCAACCTCGGTGGAAAAAGCCTGCCTACATCAACACCCGCCCCCGCAGTCCTGCAAATTTCCTGATGTCAAGTAAGAGAAAATCTGCAGGTGCTGGAAATCCAAGCAACACACAGTAAAAGCTGGAGGAACTTGGCAGGCGAGGCAGCATCTACAGAAAAGAATATATAGTCGACGCTGCAAGTCTGAGATCCTTCAGCAGGACCCTCCTGGTGTGTAGCCTTCCTACCCTTCGTTCTCATGTGACATGTCAATCCTCTCCGAATACATTGCGGTTAACTTGTCTACGTGTTTTTAAATATGACCATTCCAATTAGACCAGAGCAGAAATGGACACTTCGGCCTCCTACGTGAATTACATTTGTCTGCATTCAGGATACATCTTTCTGTGCCTTTCTTATTAGACGTTTGTACAAATACCTCTTAAACATACATCTTGCTTGACCACCTCCTCTGGCAATGCATTTCAGATATCAAGCACTGATTGTATAAATCTTATGGGCTTATTTGCTGTCAGTGCCACTAATTCAATTTGTGAATGCCAGACTGTTGACTTTTCTAGGGAGTGCGGATATGGTAATAGGTAGTAAGGAATAGAATCTGTTTTACAGTTTTCGATGATATTTCCATCTGATTGATTATTCTGCACACTTCTTCAAAGGTTAGATCCAGGATGTCAAATGGTTTTGCTCGCATCCCCTTGTTTCACAGCCCATACCTTAACAATCTCACAGGAGCCAAAAATTGTATCTTTTCACCAATCTGTATAGCTTGATCACCAAATGATTGCACGTGTTAAATTTGTAAACCTGAAAAATCTCTGAAATCACTGGATGAGAGGCAGTTAATCTGATCGGCATTCTATTGAACCCCCTCCTCACCCCTCAATCTATTATTTCAGTCACTGCATTGTAAACACTTTACATCACATTTTATAATACAGTTTAACTTGTAAACACATGCTGGCATTTATGTATTTATACACATTTTATTCTATATCTGTATTTTAACCTCTGACTTTATCTTATATAATTCTTTACAACCGTTGGAATGTGTTTGTTTATTTCTTGCATGTTGTGCTAACACGCCACAGCAAATTCCTAATTATGGAAGAGTACAGGTATATGGCAAATAAAGGGGATCCTTGAAGTTGTTCCTTGATTAAATTGCCCTTTCAATGTTTTTACTCTCCTTTAAGCGATCTCATCATTAGTTTGTGACACCAGTAACTTACCAGTACCTTCCAAGTCTGAGGCTCAACTGGCTTCAGCTTTTCGTGTATATCGGTCAATTCTCATGGTTAGCATTGTATCTGCCACAGCTATACTCTATACCTGGACATCATGACTGTTGGACACTGCGCTCTTTGGCTACACAATTAGTTACGGCTGTGGTACTCTCTAGAATAACATAAGCCCATAAGATCAAATGGAATAGGATCACAATTAGGCCATTTGGCCCACTGAGTCTGCTTCACCATTTCATCATGATTGATACATTTTGTCCTCTCAGCTCCTATTTCCTGGTTTCTCCCCCATATCCCTTTGTGCACTGACTAATCAAGAACCTATCAACCTCTGCCTTAAATATACCCAATGAGTTGGGCTCAACAGCCTCCAGTGGGAAAGAATTCCACCGATTCACCACTCTCTGGCTAAAGAAATTCCTCTTTTTCTCCATTCTAAATGGATGTCCATCTATTCTAAGGCATGTCCTCTGATCTTAGACTCCCCCACCATAGGGAACATCGTCTCCACATCCACTCTTTCCAGGTACTTCAATATTTGATATGTTTCAATGAGATGAACCCATATTCTTCTGAATTCCAGTGAGTAGAGGCCCAGAGCCATCAAACACTCCTCATCCCAAACCTGTTGAAACTTGAGATTTTATTGCTTCTGTTATACTGTTGTTCACTGAGGGAAGGAACAAGGACAGAGTTGGCAACACAATATTCTTTAGTGATTGCTGTCAGTTTACAACAGTGGCTGGTACAACAATGGAGTAGAATCATCCAGCATTTAACCAAGCTCTTCAACCCATGGAGTATTTGACAATCACCATGAACTCATTTGCACTAACCCTACACTAATCCCATTTTTATTCTTCCCACATTCCTATTAAATATTCCCAGATTCTTCCAGTCACAAACACACTAGGAATAATTTACAGTGGACAATTAACCTTCCAATCTGTACACACTTGGAATGTAGGAGATTGTGCAAATCATACATTGACAACACCAGAGGTCAGGATTGAATCCTGATTACTGGAGTGAGGAGGATGATACTCTACAAGACACAACACTATCAAAAGTGAAACCACGCGACACACATTATTTCACCCACACTCATGTACTCTTCACCATTTGTTCCTCTAAATTAGCATTATCAATTGTATCATTTCTTAACAATTATCAAGGAAAGCCTGAGTTTTATTTGTCAGCCCAGTCAGCATCCATTAGTCTTTCTCTCAAATTCAATCTGCAGGACAGTCAGATGCATTAGAATATACCAGGAGTACCCATTACAATTTTAGCCCTCTGTGTAAACAAAGATGATGGACTCGTACCAATCTTTGTGATATTTGCAAAAGACCTGACTGCCTATCAGCATTAAATCTGCAGCTAATGGGAATCTGAATTTTACAATTGAAGTCTATGTTACAGATAGATTGACCTTACACAGATAAGCATGGCTTCAAAATTAACTACAGTGATTGGATTGATAAATCATATCTGCTATACTGTGAACATTTCTGCTGCAGAAGATGATACTGGTTTCCAGCAGAAAGTCCCCTCATGTACATTGACATTTAATGTATATACTTCCATCACCATTCATTGGCAAACTATGTGGCAGATATGGGTTTTAATAAAACTGCATCAGAGAAACAAAAAAAATCTCGGAAAGGTATAATATCTGTTTTCCTAGGCATCTACTTATATTAAATAAAGACAGATTCTGAAGAAGCAAATCTGGAAATTTTGAGCAACACACACAATAAGCTGTAGGAGCTCAGTACTTGGAGCAGAAAAAACAGTCAACATTTCACAAAACACAGTGAACAGTTCGAGGAGCCAACACCCATCTTCTGTATAAGATAAGCGCTCTCCCATATGTGTCAAATGCAAATCCACAGCAAGTATACAATAGGGAGCCCTCATGTTTTTTGCACAAACTCCTCACAAAGTGAATGTCAAGTCGGAGTTCTTGTTCTTCTTTGAACATGTGCAGCTTCCCCACTTGAAAGGGATTGAATACGCCTACCCAAAGGTTTTTTAACCAGATTCCACTCAATGACCTAACAACTTTTCCTTTTCTTTTTCTCTTTTTGTTTGTCACAAGTACAGCAGTTTGATAGTTCCGTTAGTAAGTAGTCATTTGTCATAAGCTATTAGCCATAAGTCATAAGTCAGTCATTAGTCTAGTCATAAGGTGAAAAAACTGGCTGCCTCTCAGACTTTGTAGACAAATTCAGACCTGCACCTCCGTTTCTCTAATGGACTGTTATGGCCTCTGACTGTTAAAAACCAAGTGAACTCTCTCGAAGGTTCGCGAGCTCTTCTTAAGCCTTGCGCCGTTTCTGAGAAATGCCTGTGCATGATGATCCCGTGGTGAAGTTAGCGCTTACCCAAAGGCAGTGACAGCAGTGCTCTTTTCCATGAAACAGTCTCTCAAGTTATTTAATGTTCGGCATCTTACTGCAGATTCCAACGCAGCTCCTAGAATGCCGCTGTGACTCTGCGGGGTCTGCCCAAATGTTCCGGGCAGAAGCAGCCCTCAGGCAGTAGGTTCCGTCCGGTCTATCAGTGAATTCTTGCTCTTTCGTGTAAATTTTATTTTCTTTTGCCTCTAGGTCCCAATACTTTCTAGAAACTCAAGTTTGACTTGACAGTGAGCTATAAGAATATAGTCAGCCTCACTTATACACACGCTGATACTCTGGAAGAGTGGACTTGGCATTTATTTACACCATTCAAGTTGACACATCCGAGTTTCTCTGGTTTCAGGTATGCTCCTAATAATAATGCAAGTTACATCTTCTGACTTATTGGTAAAGCTGCCACGGAACAGTCACTGTGCATCCAGGAGCACATTATACAACTTTGACACTTTTCCTCATTACTTAAAGGGACATTCTAACGATATGTGGAGACTTGACTGGGCAGCCTCAAAACTGACTGCAGGCTACTCAAATATTTTCTAAAGATAACCTAATGCACTATAAGTAACAGAAAGTGTTTTCTCCAACACATGAATGCAAAAATGCTCAGTAATAACACCATCAATAGCAATCTATTTCAAAAGAGGCTTTATGGCAATGATCAATCACAGAAGGAAGTTAGGAGACAAAAGACAAGAAACAATTAAAAAAAAATCAAGTTCAATTATAATTCAAACCATACATGGATAGAGTTGAATGAGACAGAGCTCCTCTGTGGCCAAAGTAAATAACATACAATCAAAATAGCAAGCGAGAAAACAGAACAATACACATTTTTAAGCAAGAAGACACATGTATAGAGCAAGAGGGTTGAGAGTGAACAGCTTTGTTCCTCGGCAAAAACATCATGGAGGATCTCACGTGCTCTGTACATACCAGCTGTGTGGTGAAAAAGGCACAACAGCACCTCTTTCACCTCAGACGGTTGAAGAAGTTTGGTATGGGCTCCCAAATCCCAAGAACATTCTGTAGCAGCACAATTGAGAGCATCCTGACTGGCTACATCACTGCTTGCTATGGGAACTGTACTTCCCTCAATTGCAGGACTCTACAGAGAGTGGTGCGGACAGCCCAGCACATCTGTAGATGTGAACTTCCCACTATTCAGGACATTTACAAAGACAGGTGTTGAAAAAGGGCACAAAGGATCATTGGGGACCTGAGTCACCCCAACCACAAACTGTTCCAGCTGCTACCATCTGGGAAACGGTACAGCGGCATAAAAGCCAGGGCCAACAGGCTCTGGGACAGCTTCTTCCACCAGGCCATCAGACTGCTTAATTCATGCCAACTCAACTGTATTTCTATGTTATATTGACTATCCTGTTGTACACACTACTTATTATAAATTACTATAAATTTCACATTGCACATTTAGATGGAGACGTAACGTAAAGATTTTTACTCCTCATGTATGTGAAAGATGTAAGTCAATTCAGTTCAAGTCCCTGAGTGACATGCAGACTGATAGCACAGCTCCCACAAACCCGAATTGTTATTCTACTGATTGAACACTGAGGGCAGCACTGAAGGGAGAGGCAGAGATCCAAACTGAGAATGGACACCACACTTCACCTCCTGAGGCATCTTCTCACCTGGATTGCAGCAGCAAGAAAGCCTACGGCTTGAGACCTTGTCCTCGCTACAACCAAGGCCACGCTGCTTCCTCGTCGCTTGTCTCCCCACCAAACAAGGGAAACAGGCCTGTGGCATCTTACGTTTTCAATGTACAACAGAGTCTTGTGATCACAAGAGAAGTGTCCAAGACAGCCACTGACAGTTATACTGCACCATCTCTGATGTCTTCGAGTGAGAGGCAGCAACACATTCTGAAGCCAGGTCAGCTCCTCCAAACCCTCTATGGCCCACTCGTAGGCTTCCTCTTCTTTGGCCCATCCACCGGCTTCTCCTTCTCTGGTCCAACCGCCGGCTTCTCCTTCTCCAAATCAAGTGCTGGTTTCTCTTTCTCCGACTCATCCACCGGCTCCTTGGATGCCCCGGCCAGCTGCACCAAAAAACAAACAGACCACTGATGCAGTAGGCCTGCTGTGCTCATTCTTGGGTTCCAGAATACTCTTACGATAATTAAAAAAAACACATTTTAAAAGGAAAAGTGCACCTTTGTTTGGTCCCTGAGAGGCCACTGCATTCAAATGCGTCGTCATATTACCGGAATGTACCAGAAAGGACCTGCCCATCATCAAAGAGCACACAAGACAAAGGAGATGGTTGTCGACTTGCACCATTCACTCTTTCCATCGGTGGCACAGCAGGGAAGACTGCAAGCAGTTTCAAACTCCTGGGAGTGCACATCACACACAACCTTTCACATCCCAGATAGTCAAAAAATCTCACCAATGCTTCTCCATTCCAAAGAGACTGAAGACAGCTGGAATATGCACATCCATACTCACGTCATTCACTGCTCACTAGGGAAACTGCACTACAGTGGACAGGAATGGGAGAGATGCCGTTTCTATCCTTCATTGATATTTTTGAACATGCAGTAAAGATATTAATTCAAGAGCAACTTGTACAATTTCAGAAAAATCAACAAAAGACTACAGAGACTGGATATCTGAACAGGAACTTCTGGGGGGATAAAAAACAAAGTGGGTCGGGAAGAGTCTCTGGATAAAAAAAAATAGTGTATGTTTTCAGTATGATGAAGAGACACAAAGAGCATAAGTTTAGAGGTGAGAAGTAGGAGGATTAGAGAGAATCAGAGCAAGGTTATTTTCCCCATACAGAGATAGACTGGAATCTGGAATACACCATACGAGGAGGTGGTAGAGGCTTGCATAGCATCCAGACAGACATTCAAATTACCAAAGCATAAGAGCTATGGAAAAATAATAAGTAAATGGGTTTTGTGTATGTGGGTGCAATGGTCAACATGGATATAATGCTGCCAAGAGCTTGTTTCTATGCTGTGCAAATCAATTTTCTGTTTTTGCTATATATAATTTATTATTTTTTAAAAAAAGAATAGTTTCCTTTATCACTAACATTCTGGAAGTATAAATTTTGCATCCATTTTGCTCTTTTATGCTGTATATATAATTTATCCCCATTTTCTGTATCAAACTCTGAACAAACAAATCATCACACAGCAGACCAAATCCCTTGATGTCAATTTGCTCCACAACTTGCTGAATCATTGTAGAACTTAATATAAGCTTCACTAGGAATTCAAAAAATATCACAGCCTTCAAAGGGATCAGCAAATTGGGTTTGTCATCGATAGGTTCTCACAAATATGAAAAGAAGAGTCTGGTTAATGGACTGAATGGTGAGACATAATTGGCAACATGAGAATGATATACCAGTTATGCACTAGGTTTGCTGTAATAACTGATATTTAAAATGAAAGAAATTTCACTGGTTTACTTGATAGCTTATTCAAATATTGCAAGGTTTTAAATTTGAATCACTTCATCTAACTGATTGGTGTCTCTTTGGTGAAAAATTAAATTCCCTCTTCTTAGTGCATATATTTTATATGTAAAGTTATTCATGAACACACTAGGGTATAGGTGAGGCACAGATTCACATGTACCTCCATTTACATGTATTTATTTATCTCAATATAGTTCAAAATTCCAAGTTCAAAGTACATTTTTTAACAAAGTATTTATACCATATACAACCCTGAGATTCGTCTCCTTACACGCAGCCACAAAACAAAGAAACCCAATAGAACCCATTAAAAATGAACACCCAATGTGCAGAAAAAAATCATATTGTGAAAACAATAAAAGTAAACAAATTACATTCAGAACCAATGTTCATGAAAGTGGACTCACCGCCACGAAACTAGCCATCACTGCAGCCAATTCAGGAGTGCTGTAGCTGCAGGTCACAGGCTCATTCAGCACAGAGACAAGTGAACTTTGCAGAACAACGAGCTGAAGCGGGCCATCGTCACCTCCTGGCCTGACACTTCAATCGTACCAACCTCGAGTCGTTCCTCACTCTCGGACCTAGCTCTCCTAGACATCACAAGACCAAGCACAGACTTGGCAAACATTTTACAAAAAGGTGCATTTTGTCTGCATGGTCATCCCAAGGATCTAGATGCGTGACACCTCATCTCTTTTTCCTATTTACACAGCAACCTGCCATCCTCAGCTTTCTCCAGTGCCAGGGTGAGGCGTTACACAAACTAGAGGAACAGTACTTCACAAACAGTCTGGGTAGTTTACAAACCAAAGGAATAAACATTAAATATTCCAATTTCAAATAGTCTTCACCAACTGTGTCTTCTCTTCCTTTGTATCTTCTTCTAATACTTCAATATTCTCACCTTCCCCCTACCCAACTCCAGTTCTCCCATCAACTGGTAATGCTCCTCTCCTCATCTTGGTCTATCCACCATCACTGAATCCCATCCCCATCTAGCTGCATCTGCTTGTCACCTCTTGCTTAATGGTTCCTTACCTATCAGTTTCTTATTACACAGGTAGCCTTGGTGCTCCCACTTATCACCCTCTTTGTTAACTCCCAACTTCATCCCTCCCATCTTTCACATGGTTCCATCTGCCCATCATCCTTCACCTCTCTTCAGTCCACCTACTAGACCCTGTATCACTCTTCTTTAGATTAGCCTTCTTTCATATCTCCACTCAGTCCCAATGCAGAGTTTCAACTTAAAACATCAACAACTCCTTTTCCCTCGCACAGATGTTACTCAACATTTGAACTTTCTCCAGTAGGTTGCCTGCTGCTCATAACCACACAACTCTGGTTCAACAAAGGAGAATGTCTTGAAATTCATTCCTCTTGGCACAACTAGATATATATTATATTCTGCCTCCAAAATGTATTCCATTGAAAGGGTTCCAGAGGTAGCAATTCATTACAAAGAACATGCGTTCAATAAAGATTTCATGGCAAAACCATGCTCAGTACTTACAGACCTGTCTCTTTTTATTAAGAAAGTCACAGCAGTCAGCTACCTGCTTGCAATTTATGACTTTATAGGCAGTTTCTTGCAAGCAGTCACTCTGTGAAATTCTCCTGTCTGCAAAGATGACTGCTAAATATTGATATAGCAGTTTCCATGGTACTGGAAACAAGAACCAGAAATACTTCAGAAATTGGTCATGCAAAATAAATGCACTATTATGCAAGGTTTATTATTAATTTCTACATCTACATTATGCACAGTATGATTTTAGTTGTGATTTATCCTTGGATTTAATGATGCATTAGTTAGTGAGAATATATAGGTATTTATTTAAATGACTTATCATTGTTGCAACTGAATTAGCAGATTGATTCAAATTAAAACAGTGAACTGCTGTGAAGGGTTTGCAAGCACATGCTGATTATTAATCCAACTAAATTTATTGTGAGATTCAGCATCTGAAAACCTGTTTATTGGTAAATGAAAGTTCTTTGACAAGTGTTAGGGAGTAGTCTGGTGTTATGTGAATATAGCAGATATTAATTCAAACAAGAACTAGTTTTCATTTCTTATTGAAATGTAAAAAAGTTCAGAAAGCTTGCTGTTAGCCTTCGGTTCTTATTGTAAATTGCAAGCAGTAAACTGAAGTTAAAAGCCTACTGACTAAGGATATGGTTTACAAATTGGTGACCAAGAGATGTATGCATATGCAGGAGCCAAATGTGAATACAATGGGATAATGTTAATTACCTTGCAATATACCAGGGAATATGGCCTAAATTATTTGCACTCTTGTAACTGAGTTCAACCAGGCATACCAGATGGTTGTTGTCACTTGGCATATCAAGCATCAACATGGGTATTGGCAATCAATAGTTTCTGTGAACTTATGATGTTTATGTACTCAGAGTCAACCCCAACAACAGTAATTTTTGGTGTTTGGGATTTCTGCCTCCAGAAGTTTTTTGACTATTTGTGTAAATTACTTTGTAACCAAGGTGTTTGAACATTCAGAAGCATCTGTCACCGTAGATATGTAATTCAAAGGAAGCATTGTCAACCCAAAATATTGAAGGAAACAATGTCATTGTTACAAGTGGCAGGAGATGCTGTGGCACTAGGGCAAGGACTGTTAGGATGGAAAACACCTTCTTCCCCAATGCCATGAAACTATTGAACTCCCTGTCACCACCCAGGGCTCATCACATATGAAACAGTATTTTACTGTTTACTTCTTTAACTTAAGTACACATTATTGTTCGTTAATTTATTTGTGGTAAAATTACTTTATGTGTTATGAGTGAGTTATATGTACTGTGGTCTGGGGAAACTTTGTTTCATTTTGCAGTATTTATGTATAAGGTTGAATGACAATGAAATTGAACTGTAATTTAGATATAAGAATTTTAAGATAGTTTTTTTTTCTTGCTGTTTAAAATCTTTTGCTCTTTATTACAGATCAGTTCATTGCCAATCCTTGGTAATGGGAATAAGGCAGTTAATTAGAATTCATATAAGCCCTTGGTAAATGTTATTAAAAGACTTAGATGGGCCTTTTCCTGCTCCTCTTTCTTATTTACTCCACAATCTGCATGGGATTGTATCATGCTCATCCATCAACTTGTATCTCTCACCTATATTTCAAATTTCAGCATTCTCATTTTTCTCCGTAGCTGTGCCTCCCTTTTCATTATCGGGGCAAGGGACTGCAATTCTCAGGTGCCAATGTGAATGCAGTTGAAGAATTGCTCCAAGCTATTTGTCAAACATCCTAAAGCAGAAACTTACCTCAGGTTGAACTCAGTCAATCATATTCAATTCCTTCTCCCATCAGTTTCTTTACAGCAATATTATGTGTACGCCAGTCCACCATATCAAGATGGAACTGACAAGATTTAAATATATTACACCCGAGTGTTTGTGCTTAACGCGGTCTCTGTTGACAGGGCTGCAGGCTGCAATTATTTCCCTGCCAATGTGAAATGCAAGGCAATTCCAGTGTGTTGGCAGACACTCAGTCTAAGGGTGGTTAGGCCAGCGACCCTTCCCAAATGCAGAAGGTGTGGATTCAATCACCAGAAGGTGGGGGACAAAGCAATTTTATAACTATAGTTGGAAAAGGAACTTTACTGTATAGCTTTGTGGTGAACTACATATACCTGTCTGGACTGCTCCTGTGGCTCCTCCCACAGACCCCTGCTGACTGCTTCTGTGGCTCCTCCCACAGACCCCTGTATAAAGGCGATTGAGGCCTGAGCCCGGCCTCATTCTCCAGGATGTAGTGTTGTTCATTCTTCCAGTCAATAAAAGCCGATATCTCGTTTCTTACGTCTCAGAGTGAGTTATTGATGGTGCATCAAGCTTATCAAAAATATGGGGGATATATAAGATTTTATTTCTGAATGGGATTCTCACTTAGAGCTCAATCAGGACTGGAATGAACATTAATTTAATTTGGCCTGATTTTATTTGGGTCTATTGACTGCATCTTGTTCCGGTAACATGATGGCATGCTTGGTCACAGCGGCCTCTTTAGGTCCAACAAATAAGGCAAGAGTGTTTTTTTTTAAATCCTTTCTTGTGATCGCAAGACCGTGTTGGATTTTGATTATATAAAATACTGCAACCCTGGTTCGTTGGTGAGACCAACAGCAAGGGGAGCTATGTGGCCTTGGTTGGTACGTGGTCTCCGGGCCCTCATGCCGCTGGGTCGCCTGCTGCAGCTACATGGTGAGAAGGCGGTGGAGGCAGTGTGGGAAAGAACCAGAAGCAAAGCAGGCTCACTGGAATCTGTACTGGGATGGGAGCTGGCCCCTGCAGGTCAGCTCTCCTGATGATGCTGCTTTGTACTGTTCAATCCATGACAGACAACCTGATTTGCCTTCATCTGCAGCTGACACTGCATGAGACGAGGAACTCCTACTTGCTTGTTCTTGCAGAAATGTGGCTGCAGGACAACATCCCATGCACCATCAGAGTTCAGGCCATGCCACTCAGGCATATTATTGCTAATATTATTTTCTGTGACTGTATGGCAACTTTATGTACTGTGTACTGTGTATGACTATATACTGTGTTTTGCATCTTGACCCTGGAGGAATGTTGTTCCTTTATCTGTATTCATGTGTGTGGTTGAATGACAATTAAACTTCAAGTTTGAACATTGTACAGCAAATCAAATGAACTTAAGAAGCTGCCGTGATGTCAGTCTAATTCATCATGGGCATATCTGTCCCCACTATCAGTAGTATCTACAGAATTTACAGGAGGTATTGCCTTAAGAAGGCAAAATCCAAAGATCACCACCACCAGGCCATGCCATTTTCTCACAGTTATTAACACGCAGGAGGTACAAAAACCTGAAGTCACACACCGTCACGTTCAAGAACAGCTACTTGCCTTCAACCATTCCTAAACCAAGCTCACAACTCTAAACACAACAGCTTAGGAACATTATCATCACTGTAATCACTTTACACTAAAATGAACTCCATTTTTGTTTGTTCTCATTGTGTTCTTGTAAGAAATAAATGCAATTATATATGTGAATGTTGCATATCTGATGGTATGTGCAAGGGAAGATGCTGGAAATGAGTTTTTCAATGTATCTATGCATATATGTATTTCTACTGTCATTTCGACCATAACTGCTATGTACAGTACGTAGTAAAAATGAGACAATGTTTTTCAGGACCATGGTGTTACATGACACAGTACAAAATCTAGACTGACCTACGTAAAAAAACAACACAGTGTCATGGTCAGGATCCGTTTCCCTTTAAATTTATCTGGGTTGTGTTATGATCCGGACCATTGACTCCTTGTTCCCCTTTAATTCCCTGTTTCACATGTCCCTCGAGCTTGGTGATTAAGGTAATTTACTCTCGACCGAACTGGCAGTTTATAAGCCTCTGGCTTCAGCCGTTCAGTGCGAGAGTGTTATGGAGCATTAGCAAAGTCACCGTAGCTACCTCGAGCCAAAGTCACCTAGCCGGAGCCAACTAAATTCTTGCTGGAGCAAGCCAAGACTCCTCCCGAAGCAGTGCCAGTAATTCGCCTTCCCTTGCCAGAGTGGGTCTGGGCAAGGGTAACCCGCCAGGGTGAGTTAAGAGCTCCCGCAGCTTGGAACCATCTTGGGTCCAGTGATTGTACCGTCTGTTGTTTTGTCATCGTGTATCCAGTTCAGTAGGCAGACCGTTTGCCGCTACTCGCATGGACTGTCGTTGTGTGGTCTCCGTATCCATGTCCTGTCTAAAGAGGGGTCCCGGCCCTGTACCCTAGAAGGGTCCTGACCCTGTGTTAAAGAGTCCCAGCTCCATGCCTGGTGCCTGAAGGCGGAGTCCCGGCTCAGTATTTCATGTCCTGTGTTTGACTATCAAGTCCTAGCTGTGGCGATCCAAGTGTCCAACTTCTGGCTGTGGTGATCCAAGTCCCAAGTCTCCAAATCCGGGCTGTGACTTTCCAAGTGTCCAAGTCCTGGCCGTGGTGTTCTGTGTTCCAAGTCCCCAAGTCCAAGATTTGTGTTCCTCCAAGTCTTCAAGTCCAAGATCTGTGTTCCTCCAAGTCTTCAAGTCAAAGGTCTGTGTTCTATCCTTGCGTCACGGTTCTCCTTGTAAAGAGTAATAAACTCCATTTTAGTTAACCTGACAAAGAACGTGTTTGTGTCCTGCTTTTGGGTCCTCCTCCGAGCACCATTGCCCCCTCCAGTGTGACACAGAGAGAGAGAAAAAAACAACTACACTAGACTACAGACCTACCCAGGACTGCATAAAGTGCACAAAACAGTGCAGGCATTACAATAAATAATAAACAGGACAATAGGGCAGTAAGGTGTCAGTCCAGGCTCTGGGTATTGAGGAGTCTGATAGCTTGGGGGAAGAAACTGTTACATAGTCTGGTCGTGAGAGCATATGATAAACTTGCGTTGACTGTTAAGTATAGTCAAATAGCAAGCTTAAACTTGTATCCTTAATGAATTTTGGAAGGAGGAGAGATTGTTTGGGAGTAAGGGTGGTATCAGTTTTTATCTTTTTTTATCTTTTTTTTATCCCTGTTTCTGTGCAGTTCAGATTTCCCCCAAGCTGGGCCTTTTACAGGGCAACAGCAAATTTCTTTCCAAAAGTTGTTGATAAAGTTTTGAATTATTGTCAACAAAGTATGCCTGAAACATGGTGCTACTCCATGCCATCATCAGAAGTTTAATACAGGCACACTGGTCATCAAACGAGATTAATCATCAGAACTATTTATTAAAGTGTTCCATTTCATTCTAACAACAAGATGATCATGTAAAACTGTCACGTCTTGTTTTCTATCGAGCAAGTCAATAAGGCCCTCTTAAAACAATCCTGCTTTTGTTGAAAATCCATTGGCCAGAATTTTCCCTGTTTTCAATCGCTGAATTACATGCCATATCTCTTTCAATTCAGTGACATTGCTTTTTATTCAAGGTGATGATCGGAGTGCCCTCTGTTTAGCCCATAAGGGAAAAGAAATCAGAATGTGCTCATATCAGTTGACACAAGTTGTCAGAGTGTTATTAAGAAAGAGAGGCAGGGAACAATTTTACTCACAGATGGCACATTTCTTCAAATAGAATTGATTGTAGATGGCATCACTAAAGCTAATGGCTAATTAAAGTATATTATTTTGCTTCTCCTTCCACAAACAAATACAAATACACACCTTCAAAGTATTTTATGAAAGTAGAGAAACAAACTGAAGACTTTAGCTTACAATGAATGAAATGAAATATTAAATGACATATTCTGTATAGAATTCAACAACTGTTGGATGACTGGCACTAGGGAAATTATGGTAGCTGTATTGCTTAATATAACTTTACCTTGCCTGCTCAGTTATAACAACTGCACAGATTATCACTTTATATCTCTGGTGTTTTCATATGGAACTTTCTTTTCTCTCTCTCTTAGTATAAAGTTCAATATCGGAGATTATTGCTCAGAAACAGCTTCTAAGAGTGTCAGTACCAAATAGGCACAGTACTTCCAGAGGCGAAGATCACAACATCAAGGCAAACAGCACTAACTATATTCAGCTTCAGTAGAAATACAGACAGCAAAAACTGACAGTTGTGTAAATAATCATATTGCTGTCCTTGTTTGCTTTCCGCATATGTCCAGACATATAATGATGAAAGCTTTCAACCTAACGACTGGGCAAACCCCCTCAGCAGTTGCACCCTTTTCCAGAAGGTGATCCAATTGTGAAGCTTGTCACTCAGCATGGGAAATATTATTGACATGATGTGTAAGAAATTAGCTAATGCTGGAACATGATGATGTCTAATGAGGACTATATTTGTTGAAGTGTTTCTGTAAAGATAGAAACCCACTTTGAACTGCAAAATAAGTGTAGGCAGGATGCATTGGCTTTTTATATCAAACCATTTCATCTGGATCAATTTGACCTTGAGTTCTGTTTCCCTGTATTCCTGTATTTTAAACTTGATTCAAACATTGCTTTGAATCTTTAGAAAATCTCACATGGGTTTGACGCACTATAGTTACTTGAACAAGGGCACCAGCCAGAGTAAAATCTAATAACCACCCAAAAATACATTCCGTTTTTTCTAGAAAATGTGAGCTTAAAAGGTGAAGAAATAACTCTTCAAAGGAGTTCTAGATTTCAAGCTGAATCTTCATAAACTCCTAAGGAAATAGAGGCACTGTTGTGCTTTTCTTATAATTGCCCTTACATGTTGGGCCCAGAACAGGTCCTCAGAAATGAGAACACTGAGGAATTTAAAGTTGCTGACCCTCTCTACCCTATCCTTCAATGAGGACTATTGGTGAACCATCATCTTGAACAGTTATTTCTCCTTTTGTCAAAGACACTCCCACTGGTGAAGGTACTCAATTATGGGTTTGGGAATTCCCGAGGTTAAAGCAAACTATAATGAGGAAACAGCTAATTATTTCCAGAACAGGGTGGTGCTCAGCTTCACGTGGAGTCCGCAAGTGTGGTGGACCAGTGTATCTATCCTTTCCGGTGATTGAGATCACAAGGCGCAGCCTAAGCTTCCTAGGTGGGTAACTGCTGTGTGTTTTGTTGGATTGTTGGAAAAAGAGCAGAGGAATTTTAAGCTTTTGGAGTGGATAACTGTGGTGAACTACATATACCTGTCTGGACACCCCCCCCCCCCCCCACTGACTGCTCCTGTGGCTCCCCCCACAGACCGTGGCTCCTCCCACAGACCCCAGTATAAAGGCGATTGGAGGCACTGCTCCTTCCTCAGTCTCCAGGATCTTGTGTGGTGGTCGCTTGCTGCTTGTGCTTTCTTCCAGCCAATAAAAGCCTACTTTAACTCACGTCTCCGAGAGTTATTGATGGTGCATCAATAACACAAATTTAACACAAGCAATTTAAAATGCTTTATTTCAACCTAGTGAGGATCCCTGAGGCCTGACATGGTCATTCTGTTAGAAACCTTAAAGCAGGTGGTTATGGTTGAACCTTGTGAAGACTAGATTGAGGAGGTACTTGAACGCAAGAAAGCCAGATACAAGGAGCTGCTAGAGCAGTGCCACAGACAGGAGTGGGTGGCGCAATGCAAGCCAGTAGAGTTGGGTTGTGGAGGTTTTGCTGGGGTTGCTCGCTGTGTAGAACCTATTCCCTCCTTGGAATTATGGTGGCTGCAAAGAAAAGAGCCATCAGGACTGTCACAGAGACTGTTGAGTAAGCTTCTGGATGGCTATGGGTCAAGAGGTGTGAGCTGTGGACCAATGCTGCTCATACATAAGCCAGGCCTGATTAACCTGCCTAGGTTACCTGGGTGAGTGTCTGATATTGAAAGACACAAAATACTCAATGACCCCAGGTTACATCACTGATGATGTGCTCCAGTGCATTCTAGGATGTATCTTGCCATCAGGATGCAAGGACGGCAGTCTTCAGTCTTCTCAATCTTTTCAATCTAAGTAATCGCTTGATTGAACCACAAGCATAAAATACCGAATAATTGAAAAAGTAAGATTGACACTAGTACATTATTTATAAAAGGTTCAACAAATATTATTCATTTTCAACATTGCCTTTCTTTGATGGCAAGCGAATGTGAAACAAAAAAATCTGAAGAATATGAATAGCAATGAAACCAAAAACAATGTGATTGTGCACAGTTGCAATCAGATCCTCCGATGGTAGGATATTGGAAAAAGAGGGAATTTAAATTTTGAAAGAGTTAATCAAGTGGAGATTAAAATATTAAAATATTTAGAAAAGTTAAATCTTGAAGTCTACTTCAAGGGAAGCCACACCATTACATCAGTGGTGCTCAGTTTGATTCAAAATAAAAGAACTTGCAATTATACCAGATACAAGAAGTTGCAATATGTTTCTTATCAAATTAATTACTTTGAATGATTAATCTTAATTTTGTATTGAAATCATTGCAGCTGAATCGTATGTAGTAAAAGTTTACATTCTTTTAATAGCTGGATGACTTGTGTTCCAATTGCTACTATTTTCAAATGAAGGACTGAGTGCTGTCTGTGATAGCTGGGGAAAGGTATTAGTCTTTCCACTGTCCTACGCAGAGCCTTTGTTTAGGAGCTCATCAGATGACAAAACCTCCAAACGAAACAACACTCCCTTGTTACTGTTCGGAAATATCTGCCTTTACATAAATAAGCATATAGTCAAATCACAAAACTTCTGACCTATAGGCATAACTAATATTTCTGAGTCTGGCCTGCTAGTAGGACAATATGAAGCAGACCTTCTTTCAACAGTGGATGAATAAATAAGAAATGGTCTTGGAATGAAAAGTGAACAAAAATCCTTAAATTTCTTTCAAAGTGCAGTTGGTTGGCAGTCTGGGTGCACTCTTCATCCGAGACAGCTCTGCTATTTGGCTTCATCTATATTTATTCTTTTAATTGACTTGCTCAACCACAATGGGAGGTTGTGAACTTTACATTGATATTAGTAACAGAGCAATTATATCCCCGTGCACTGCACACAGTGGAATCACTCACTGAAACTTAGCATCAGCAACGCTGCAAGTACAGTACACAAGTCTGACTGCATAAGTTGACAGAAGGCAAGATGAATTTTCACCCAAAAGAAAACTCCTGTACTTTTAAGCTATTAAATTAATTTCTTTTATTGATTGAGCAGCAGCTAAACTCTGTTTCCAGGGGCCTATTAGTATGTAAAGTATATAATTGAGAAAGATCTTAACCACAACTGTCCACACAAACATTGCTTAATGTTCTGGGATCAGCACTATGACATTATGGAAATCTAAGTACCATTACTGAGATGATTATTGATAAAACATGACATGAATCTATTCCCAGAGATAAACTAGGAGAGAAACAATAGATCTTCATTGTGTTTTCCCCTGCATGCTCCATGCTTCTTTTTTCTATTGAAAAGCTAGCTTGATTCTAAATTAAGCCACAGGGTTTTAATTTTAACTTTCATTTCTTGCCTCTTTGTTGTTAGCTGAGTGATCTAAGCAATTACAGGATATACATTTATTGGCCACTTTATTAGGTACGGAATGTACCTGATAACATAGCCACTGAGTGTATTTCTGGCTGTTTGTTGTCTTCTACTGCTGTAGCCCATCCATTTTAAGTTTTGATGTATTGAGCATTCAGAGATGTTCTTCTGCACACAACTGCTTTAATGCGTAGTGTTTTAAGTTACTGTTGCCTTCCTGTCAGCTTGAATCAGTCTTGCCACTCTCCTTTGACCTCTTTCATTAACAATGCATCTTGCCCACATAACTGCTGTTCAATAGAGTTTACACCATTTTCTATAAACTTTAGAGCTTGCTATGTGTGAAAATTCCAGCAAATCAGCAGTTTCTGAGATACTCAAACCACCCAATCTGGCACCAACAATCATTCCACAATCAAAGTCACTTAGATCTCATTTCTTCCCTATTCTGATGCTTGCTCAGAATAGCAACTGGATCTCATAACCAGGTGTGCATACTTTTATGCATTGAGTTGCTGCCACATGATTGGCTGATGAATATATTTGTAATAACAAGCAGGTGTATCTAATAAAGAGGCCACTGAGTGTATGTGTACCTAATAAGTACAGATCACATTATTCTAGGTCTGAACTCAACCAGTTGGCACATAGGATGTGGACATTCATGTAGAGTGCAGAGATGGATCCCAGCAAATCTCTTTGCATTTATGCAAGGAATGGAGATGGGAACTAGGCAAGAAAAATAAACCATTGAGGAATTAAGCCCCTCACTTTGATTCACTGCTGTGATTCTGCAAGGCTTTATGAAGCTGTATCTTATTCAACTGCAGGTTCTTTCAAATATCACCACATGCACACAGAGGAAACTTGACACAGTTTATTAGAAAGACACCAACTTCTTTGTAAGCTTCAATCCAATGTATAGAAATAGATATTCTCAGTGAAATAAAATAATTTGATAAATATGAAATGCTGGCTGTGTTCAAGAAAACTTATTACCCATTGCAAAAGCAGCACTTAATAAACAAAAATGTGACAATTCAGGAAACAATAAACCCACCATAATTTGTGTCTGCATCTTGACACTGAAACAAAAATGTCCCATGATAATTTTCAAATTAAAATCAGCACCAAATAACAGCTGGTTTTAAGTGGTCATATACTTTAATTACATAGGCAATGAAGCAGTTCCATAATGAAAGAAGAACATAATGGTTCAGGGAGGGAATTCTCAAGGTTAAGGTCTTAGCAGCTAAAGCATAATGACTGATAGTTGTGCGATTGAAACTCAGAGTGCACCTGAAGCCAGAAATGTGGGAATGTAGTGATCTTGAGTATTGTAGGCTTAAAGGAGATTACAGAAATACAATGGGCAAGGCCATGGTGGGAATTAAGAGCAATAAGCATTAAAATCAAGTCAATTGCTAGTTGAATGATGGATGTGGACACTCATAAAACTCTATTCCATTTGCAGGTAGAAGAATGTCTGATGAGTATACTGTATGTGGCAGAAGAAAATGAGCAGCAATTGATTGAGAGGAACCAAGTTCAATCAACTTTGAGACATTTTATAATGTAAATAACAATGCCTTCTTTTCACTAGGTTGGGGACGTACAGTCATCCACTGTAACATGCGCTGTGGTATCTGTGGACCACATACGTGTGGGAGTAGGCAGAGTCTGTTCTACTGCTCAGGTAGGCTGCAGCTCAGAGCAATAGAGCAGAAGCTTATAAATTAATGCATTAAAAACCTCTTTCATATTCTGTTTTGTTCAGCAAGTATTTGCAATTTGCAGGCTTTATGCAAGTAAGAACACTCTGCAGACCCAAATTTAATTTGTAATGTTAAAGAGATGACTCATTTCCTTGTAAGCATTGTGCTATCAATAATTATATCAATTTAGTAAAATTCTGCAGTTCCCCAAAGAAAAGTTGGTGACAAGTAACCCAATCAATTAGCCCTAATAACCTCCAAAATAATTCAATCTCCATGAAACAGACGGCCCTTCATAGTGGAAGAAACCTGTTGCACTTATGTACTCTTGAGCCCTGTCGAATAAAATGGATTTTATTTTATTCTAAATTAGAAAGCAGCGGACAGAATCATGAAACAGACAGCAGCAAGTGCAATTAAGTACACGGAATTTATAATTTGCCACTGAATCTGGCTGATGAACAGTGAACTTGCATCAAACTTAGTTATTGGTTTGTATCTGCAAATTTCAGTTGATTTCAGGATCTCTCAGGCAGGACAGTCAAAGCAAAAATAAATGCCACTCAGCTATGTAGGTGATGTGTGATGGCTGAGAGAAAGAGGGGAATGGATCTAACCCATCATGTCCTGAGGTCTGATTAGTTTAGTCAGGTGAGTGGTGGGATGAGAAGTAAAGGTCATCATTCAGGAATATGGTTAGATTGGGAGCTCAGGAGATTGGCAGGGTTGGTGGCATGTTTAAGAAACAGACAGGAATACAAGAAGCTAAAAGGAAGGTGTTGTTGTGACTGTGAACTGGATCACTGGGAACACTGAAAACAGACAGATATGAAAGTTCTTTATTTAAGCAGACATTCTCTTGAAGATAATCTCAGTAGAATCTCTCTGAATATAAAGTACATCCTCCTCTTATACACCTAAGAACAAAGATAGCAGCAATTGATTTGATATAATTACAATAGCTACAATAACTTTATTGACTTCAATATTTTGAGTCCCATAAATGGTTCTTTTCAAGTACAGATTTACAGGGGGAGCACATTGTTACTGACAAGAAACCTCTGAACATTTGAACACATTGGTTGGGACAAAGTAATTTACGTGAACAGAGAGCCCAGACAGTCAAGATTATTGTTGTGAAGTCTGATTTTCAGGGCACAAGTATCCCGATTATTAATAACCAAAGCAAATATGTATATTACCATATTCATTTATCCTTGATCTCTATCACAATGATGGAAAATAATTTAGCCATAAGAGTCTGATGCCTGGTCTGATGGAGGCCAATTAATCGGGTGGAGGGCACAAAAGGCTACAAATGATGGTCTTTGATAGGAGAAGGTGGAGCATGGAATCAAGAATGGAAAATGGGGAGGGAAGCTGGGAACAGTGGGGGAGAGGAACCACTTAGAAGAATGTGTGGGTGATGGAGGAGGTGGAGGAAGGAGAAGATACAGGATTGGGTCTGAGCAGCCAAACTTTCTGTCATTTTCCTGCATCTCGCTTCACTCATGCAAAATGTAATGCTAATGTGTACTTGGAGGTAGCATAGAACTCAGTGATATGGTTGTTCAGCACAGAAATGTACCCTTCAGAGCACTGTTAGCCAGAAAGAACTACAGTCTACAAATCAGTGTATTCGAACGAATCAAGGACAGTGAAGCAGACAGACCAATTGTCTTTGTTTTTGCCATGTACTCAAAAGAGATGGAGACTGCCATTTTATGAAGAGACTCTGTGTCCTCCATTTTGTGAACTAAAGTTGCTTAGCTTCATCAGTGTTTAAAGTAGACATAATGATGCTTCACATAATCTCCTGGACTAGGGATCATTTCCTAATAAGAGGATATTTGTGGGGTGTTCTTTGATATAATATAGCATGCAGGTTTGTGAACGTTCAGATTTCTGCCTGCCCTGAGTGATTGAGCTGGTTACTGAAGAGAATAAAGAGCCATAAATTACTATTTGTCATGTGGAAAATAGGACAATAAATGGATGCTGACTTGGAGCAGAGCAAATAAGAAAGTGTTAAAGGTCAGATGCATAACCTGTAACCAATAACACTGAAATTCAGCATTTGAATTGGTAAGGAATTAATACAAAAGCAGATGCTTCGATTGTGCTGGCAGCGATGACTCTCTAGATAGAGAACACCTTCATGGATGTGAAGTTCCCCACGGACATGAAGGTATGAAATGGGACTATGAGGAACACGTGGCCAGCAGAGATCCCATTTTACTGGTATTACCTTTTCTGATTTTTAACTGTTTATGGAGGGTCAGGAAAAATTAGTAGGTCTGCACACAGGTATTTGATCATGTAAATTCACATGTTCTTTCACTGAGACAGTAAAGGTATTTGTTGATAATTGCAGATTCTCTCTGTGCCTGTCTAATCATTACTACTAAGGTGTAAATGCTTGTAACAGTGCCACATCCAGGCTGACATATTTTCATTTGCCTGCATTATGTCTATACACTTTCCTGCCTTGTATCTTGAAATGGCTCTTAAACATAGTAGTTGTCTCTGATTCCACCACAACCTTTAACATTGCATTCCACTGTCTGAGAAACTTCCACATCAGATCCCCTTCAAAGCCTAAACCTTTCACTTTAAATAATGCCCCCTTGTCCTGTTATCTTGCCATGATGGTAGGTCTCAGCCATGATAGTGTATAATAGATACTGGGAGGGCCAGAACAATTGAGTGGACTTCAGCGCGGGGAAGCAAATGTGTGTTGAGTACAGTAATGATAATGTCATTACATTTTCGACTTCTTTACTTAGATGACTGATGCACCATCAATAACTCTCTGAGACGGGAGGCAAAAGATAGGCTTTTATTAGCTGCAAACGTGACCACGACATCTTGGAGACTGAGGGAGGAGCAGTGCCTCCAATCGCCTTTATACAGGGGTCTGTGGGAGGAGCCACAGGAGCAGTCAGCAGAGGGGCGTGTCCAGACAGGTATACACATAGTTTACCACAATGACGACACACTAATGTACCGCAAAGCAATTAACAGGGCACCTTAATAAACGCTCCACAGGGATATATGGAAGAATTGGCTTGCAATACACTCCACTGTTCTTGTAAACCTTTCGATCATCAACACTGGATGAATCCAGGCAAAGGGGTGAGAAATGATAAACACAAGATGCTGGAAATGCTCAGCAAGACAGGTAGCACTTATGGAGAGAGAAGCAGTCCAGGCAGTGAGGTGGGAATTTATATTTATTTATTTATTGAGAAACACCGCAAAATAAGCGCTTCCAGTCCTTTGAGCCACGCTGCCGATCAACCCCCTGATTCAACTCTGACCCAATTTACAATGACCAAATTAACCTACCAACTGGTACACTGTGGGTGGAAACCACAGCACCCAGAGGAGGTCATGGGGAAAACATACCATCTCCTTACAGGCAGTGGCAGGAATTGAATCCAGGTCGCCTGTGCTGTAAAACATAGTACTAACTACTGCGTGACCATGATGCCCCTTATAAACACATGCTGCTAAAACACACAGCAATACAGGTAGCAGTTGTGGAGAGAGAAAGAGGTTTCCCTACTATGGTCGTAGTCCTGTATGCAGCATTGTGTCAGCCCAGTAATCATGCAGTGTTGTTAATTCCAATATCATATGACTGACAAGAACAAAAGACTTTACTCAGAAACAATGATCATTGCTGGTTGTTTCACTTCACTTGCAGTTTTACTGGATAAATCCAGTCATAAACTGCACAAATGTCTCTCATGCAGATTGTATCCATATTGTACTCAATAACATTCCCCATTTGATGCTTCTTAAAGGTGTACATTAAACCAAGACTTAAAAAAAAAAATCACTCCTCTTGATTGACTCTTCCCCTCGCAACAAGTTCCATTAGTTGCTTCCTGTCTTTTGGACATCCCTCTAATCCTTCTTAGATTCAGGGATGTGCCAATAGATTTGAGAACTGCAAACATTCTCAGGATGGAAAAAAATACAATGCAGTCTTTGCTAAGGGTCAATACTAGGATGACTCTTCTTATCAATATGTAATGATGACTTGGACTTCGGTATAAAATTGGGCAGATACAGTCTTAAAGAGATACATCACAGAAACAAGACATACATTTATTCTAATTTAACATCCGTTCCCTGTTATATTCTTGCAACATTCTCATTCACTATCCCCAGATACTACCACTTGCCTGCATGAGCAATTAACCTGTCAATCTGCACACCTTTGGGACAAAGAAACATTTGGAAGAAGTTACAGCTTATTGCTCCATGTATATGAAATCTGAAAGGAGAATGTTCAGCCCACTTAGACCTTTCTGGCTCTCCTCGTGAGTAATCATTTCCATTCCGCAGATTCTACGCTGCTGGTTGTAGCTCAAGGTATTGATTCATGGCCAAAGTTGAGCTCATTGTCTCATGCACAAATACAATGAAACGCAGGAAGAAATGAAACGAGATCGCAGGGATAATGTGCAAACTCCACTCAGGCAAAATCAGAGATCAGGCTTGAGGCAGCAGCTCTCCTCGTTGTACCTCTAAAACACCCTGCACCCAGTAAATATAAATGTTGAAGAGGATAGAGATGGTCTTCATGAAGATATAAATATATAGTATACTGGGCAGGGTTTGTACCAGAAGCAATTTAGAAGTGTTGTGTGAAAAATCCTGGGGACTGAAGGAAAGGTAATAGAATATAAAAGGTGTTACTCACAAAAGGATACAGGAGCAGTAGTCATGCTCAGGATACAAAACGGTAGGCAGAATCCTCCACTTTGTAACTGAAGGTATAGAGAACAAAACAAATTGAGCATAAAAATAGATTATGTTGAAAAACTGGTACAGCTATAATCCACTTCTAATCACTTTACTGTAGGAGGAACAGAAAACTAAGTAAAAGTACAGAGGGGTTAAATCAGGACTTCAGTGATGTGGACAGACTGGACGTTGGGATTGTTGCACTATATACAGTCAAGTTTGAGGAACGATGGCCAACAACCTACTGGAATGATATCAATAAGATTGAAAGAGTACAGAGGACATTTACAAGGATGTTGCTGGGACTGAGGACCTGAGTTATAGGGAAAGATTGAATATGTTAGAACTTGATTCCCTGGAGAAAGCAGGGAATAATGGAAGAATATAAAGTTATGAGGGGTATAAATAGGGTACATGTAAGCAGGCTTTTTCCATTGAGGTTGGGTGAGACTACGACTGGAGGTCATGGATTAAGAGTGAAAGGTGAAATATTTAAGTAGAACATGAAGGGAATTTCTTCACTCAGAGGGTTGTTAGAGTGTGGAAAGAGTTATCAGTGGAAGTGCTGGTTGTGGGTTTGATTTCAACATGTAATAGAGGTTTGGATAAGTACTTGGAATGAGGGGTGGTGGTATGGAGGGCTATGGCCCAAATACAGGGAGTTGACTGGTTAATAGTTCAGCACAGACTACGTAGGCTGAGGGGCTGTTTCTGTTCTGGCGTGTCCTATGATTAATTCATGTGTACAAATCATAAAGAGGGAGAGGGAGAGAGGGAGAGAGGGAGAGGGAGGGAGAGAGGGAGAGAGGGAGAGAGGGAGAGAGGGGGGAGGGGGAGGGGGAGAGGGAGAGGGAGAGGGAGAGGGAGAGGGAGAGGGAGAGGGAGAGGGAGAGGGAGAGGGGAGAGAGAGAGAGAGAGAGAGAGGGGGAGGGGGAGGGGGAGGGGGAGGGGGAGGGGGAGGGGGGAGGGGGAGGGGGAGGGGGAGGGGGAGAGGGGAGAGGGAGAGGGAGAGGGAGAGGGAGAGGGAGAGGGAGAGGGAGAGGGAGAGAGAGAGAGAGAGAGAGAGAGAGAGAGAGAGAGAGAGAGAGAGAGAGAGAGAGAGAGAGAGAGAGAGAGAGAGAGAGAGAGAGAGATATGAATGACAGGACCAAAGGAAGAGGATGCAGATTTGTGGTAGAAATGATCAGCAGGAAGAACAAGGGTGGGAGGAAGTACAACAATATTGTGTCAGAAATAGTAGTGATCTAGAGTTTACTGCATGGAGTGTTGGATGGAATAAGTTCAATCAATATCTTGAACTACAAGCAACAAGGTAGAAGCTGCAGAGTGGAGATGATTACTCATGAGGAGAGCCAATAAGGTCTAAATGAGCTGAACATTCTCATTTCAGATTTCATATACATTAGTTATTCATTTTGCTTTAATATCACCTCTTAGTAACATCAGAGTAAAATTAATGATTGATTTGAAATATTCTCATTTCCTAAGAATACTAAAGCTCATCTTGTCAACATTATTGTTTTATTTAATCTTCCTTCACTATTGAAAGTTTTATTGAATGAATACACACTCTGCGGATTAAGATATAATGAAACAGATATGAAATCTGACTTGATCGGTTATAAGTATTGCTCGGAAATGTGACATTCTGATGGAAAACAATATATAAAATCCTACAACTCAATATATACAGCATGCTTGCAATTGGATTTGTCATTAAGCTTATTGTGTCAAAGAAAAGAGAATGATGCGCAGTCAGTGCCAGACAAAGATGGAATTATAATTAGCTGAATGAATATACCATCTAAATTGGCTCTCCACTCGTGTAACACCAACCTCCACAGTTTACCCATTAACATGCCTTTCATTTCTTTTAAATTTAGAGATACAGATTGGAATAGGTCCTTCTGGCCCCCACCAAACCCCACCTCCCTCAACCCCATCCCAGCAACCAGTAACCCAATTTAGCCTTAAATGTAACCCTATCCTAATCACAGGACAATTTGCAATGATCAATTAACTTATTAACCGGTATGTCTTTAGACTGTGGGAGGAAACCAGAGCATCCAGGGGAAATCCATACGCACATGGGTAGATCATACAAGCTTTCTTACAGAGGACACAGGTATTGAACTCCAAACTCTGACACCCCCAACTACAATAGTGAGTGCTACTAGTACACTACCATGGCACCCCCACTCTCTCTTCATGTAGCTTCTTGAATAGATCAGTGCTCTCCACCTCAATTTCCTGATATCAGGCTCAATATTTCAGCCAGTCCTAGGTAAAGTGGTTTCACTGGGATACTGACAAGACTTGCCCGTGTAAATGATGACCTCAAAATGCCATTTGGCAATTCTGGCAAATGCGGAGATTTCTGTTCATCAAGAACCTAGGAGGCAGCTCTCTTCAAAACAGCAAATGTAATCGATGTCGAAACAACCAACACTATAAAACAGAAAATGCTGGAAATATTCAGCAGGTCAGGTCATATCTGTGGGAATGGGAAGAGAAACCGATAACATTTCAGGTCAAAACCTCTTCATCGGAACTGGCAACCTGAAATGTTAGAACTTCTTCTCTTTCCATCGATACAGACGGAGCTGCTGAGCATTTCCAGCATTGCCTATTTTTATTTCAGATTTCCAGCCTGAGAAGATTTTTTTCATGCTATCTACACCTTGGTTTTATTTTATATCTTATTTTCCTTGCTTTATAGGTACTGTTTATAACAAACCATTTCCAATTCAGGACATCATTGTCAGGCTAAATCATGCCAAACCACAGCTTTCAATGACTTAATCTGAAATTCCCACTAAATAGTGCAACTGATTGTCTGACAATGGGGAGAAACTGGATAAGCCTAATCTGGCCCTAAACAGAAAGTCAAAATGGGGGCAGTAAAACACCTAAAAATATCAAATATAAATATAAAGAAGAAAAATTATATACCACAGATGCCACATAACAGGCTATATTGCTTATAGCTGTGCTATAAAACTTTGGCTATATTGTTGATTTTTTCATTCATTCATATATCTATCTGTCTCTCTATATATCTCTCCCTATATATCTATTTAGGTCTATCTATCTCTCTCTGTATCTATTTTTCTCTCTCTCTCTATAACTAACTATATCTATATATCTCTGTCACTTTATATATCTATCTCTATACCTATCCATCTCTTTCTCCATCTCTCACTCTCTCTATCTCTCTTTATATACACAGCATGGTCCTTGAGGCCCGTCGAGTTGTGCCACACAGTTATCCACCGAATTAATTCTAGTCAAATCCCAGGGACAATTTGGAGTGACCAATTAACCTGCTAATTGGTACATCTTTGGACTGTGGGAGGAAACTGGAGCACCTGGAGGAAAACGCATGTGCAGACAGGAAGAATATGTAAACTTTCTTTCAGAGGTCACCAGAACTCAACTCTGAGCTGTAAGAGCATCGCACTAACCGCTACACTACCATGATATCCCGAGGGAGCAGGCTGTCCATTTATATTTGAATGATTGGTACATCTTGTGTTGAGAGTTGGCCATGAGAATAGGATGATCTCCATCAAATTTTTTGGACATCTGGTCTCACATGTCCAGCTCCAAAATTATCTTGTGGTATGTCATGCATGGGGAAGATTATAATCAGGTTTCATTATGCCCTCAGGCCACTGGTGACTTGGTAGCAGTGGGACTATTTCTAAATGTTCTTCATCCAATAAAATGTGAGGACGGAATATTACTGTGGTAAATCATGTATATCTGTCTGGACACGCCCCTCTGCTGACTGCTCCTGTGGCTCCTCCCACAGACCCCTGGATAAAGGTGATTGTGTCTCTACTCCTCCCACAGTCATCCAGCATGGACGTGCTCTGTTTTACTGCTAATAAAAGCCTTTCAGTATTTACTCTGCTTCCAGTCTTTTGGAGTTATTGATAGTGCATCAATTACATCCCACCGATATACTGGCTGAAGGTGGTTGGTGCACAGACAATAATAATTTATTCGGTATGGTGACATCATCAATAAATTATCTCTAACTGTACACCAGCTGCTCTTGACAGAATGTTAACAAGAACAGCAGGGTTGAAAAATAAATGTCCGCAGTTATGAAGACCCAAAACACTAGCTCTACTTCTTTCTCCACAGATGCAGTCTAATCTGCTGAATATTTCAAGTGCTTAATATTACAGGTTTCTTATCTAAAAGGGTCAACTTTAGTTAATATTACAATTAACTATGAATAGTCAAGTAGCTTCTCAGCACATTTTCCCAATATGTAAATTGGCCCTCATCGTAAGACCACATCTCCACCCTGTTGACATGTCTCAGTTTCTTGTCTCGTTCAGTTTGATTGCCCAGTTAGAGCTATTTAACGTTCAATGTGGCAAATAGTTTTTGCTTTGAATTCATGTGGTATCATGCTGAGGCTTCTAAATTAATTTCCCTTCTGACCTTTAACAGGCAGGAAGCTTTTGCTGCTTGATATCAATCCCAACCCCAAATACGAACTAAGAGTAATCTGGTAGAAAGAACAAACTTAGAAGATTTCTCTTTGATAGTCAGCATTCATATTCCAAAGTGACACTACTCTCTTTTTTGGTGAAACTTGAACTGAAACACAATTGATTCAACAGTCAAGAGGCCAATATTCAGTCAGTACCATGCAATCAGAACAAGGCAAACATTTCTTTATTTCATCATCATCATCATCATTTTCATCATTATGTGCAATGCTATATGATGTAGCTGATTATGGTCTGATGACCATGATTGTTCTTTGGTAATTTTTTCTACAGAAGTGGTTTGCTTTAGCCTTTTCCGGGCAATGTCTTTGCAAGACAGGTTACCCCAGCCATTATCAGAGATTGCCTGCCTAGTGTCTGTGGTTGCAGAACCAAGACTAGCAATATGCACCAGTTGCTCACATATCCTTCCACCCCCTGCTCCCATGTCTTCATGTAGCTCTGATTCAGGAGGGCTGAGTAGGTGCTACACCTTGTCCAAGGGTGACATGCAGGCTAGTCGAGGGAAGGAGTGCATTGCACCTCCTTTGGTAAAGTCATATTTCCATTCCAACCCCCATATTTATTTATTTAGGCCTTCTGATTGGGTATGTTCAGTAAACTGGCCTGAAAAATTATGTACTGAAAGATAAATTTTATTAAGTATTACATTGAGCATCAGTGTAAAATTGCTGGATAAAATTACATTTGATCACATCTAAAAACAGTGTAAGCTACAAACATGACAGTGGAACATTTCATGAAGACAAAAACAGAGTTCGTAAATAGAATTTTTTTAAAAGAGCAAGTTGGGTGTGGGAAGAAACATTGTGAAAAGGAAAGCACCAAAAATTGCTAGCAGATTTTAGAGCTTCTCTGTTACCCGTTGTTAAATCAGGATATGATCTCTATGATTTGTGTGTATTTTGCTGTATTTGTAATATTAATGTCCGTCTCAGAGCTGAAGCCTGCTGCCACATTTAAAATGTTGGATTTTTCTAACAACTAAAAGTGCTTGACATACTCAGCAGAATAGGCTGCATCTGTGAGGATAAAAAATTGAGTTATTGTTTCATATCAATGCCCTTTCAACACAACTGAAAATGTTGAGAATTTCTGCCCTATTCTTTTTTTTAATTTTTTTGACTTCAAGCATCTGCAACATTATGCTTTTGGTCAGTAAATGGTAATTAATCTTTCTGGTCCAGAAAATAGACAGAAGTATGAACTGAGTGACTAACAGTTCAAAGTGTTCCATTCTTGCAACCACATCCTCGTGTACACATTCATCTGAGTTTTAAGTGCTGTTTTCTAATTTAATCAATACTTTCATATTTGACTCATATTTCACAAAGTGTGTTCATGACTGATAAGGTTATAAATTAAAATCTTTATCTGATAGATTTACACAAGGTTCTGCAAAGTGTCCATTTGTTTGTCAAGGGCCTGGATTTCTTATGTTCTTTGGAACAGAATTTGAAAACAGCAAGGCATTCCTGAATGTTTTGACTTGGAATCTACAAAACTGCAAGCCCAATAGAAGTAGGAAAACATCAGATGATTATTAGCAATTTCACTTTCAGTGTGTTGTGTTAAATGGATGCTATTGAACCAAAATGGAATTTCACATCAGCCTATCTAAGATTATTTAAAGGCCCTCATCTCCAACTAATCTGAGCTTTTTGAGATTTTTAAAAATCATTTATGGGACGTGGGCATTGCCAACTAAGCCAGCATTTATTGCCCATCCCTAGTTGCCCTTGAGAAGGGATGATGAGCTGCCTTCTTGAACCGTGGCAGTCTTGTTTCAGCCACTTCCCTGAAACAACCACTAGCAATTCAAAGCTGTTAAAGCTGCCAGCATTTGCATATAATAAGCATTTATTCAAGAGCAGATCCTCAACCTTCTTATAATATGTGCCTTTGCTTTATATCTGCAATGAATAATTTACTGTAAAATTATTGTGATATCTCTACAAACTAGAATTAAGCGTAGATTATCCCGAATTCTTTCCAATTTGGAACAATTGTTCAAATAACCCGAGGTGCATTTTGGTTTGATAACAACAATATCTCTTAACACAACATACTCAGGGTGAAATTGTTAATACTCATCTGATTTTCTTTTGAGTAAACATTACTGGAGTATTCACATATTGCCTAACAGTTTTTAACTTCTCCGCTGGGATTCACTTGGGAACAAACTGCTGGTTAAATTTTTAAGCACTAATTGAGAGATAATGTATATAATTACTAATTTTTGCCTTCCAGTACTTTTTAATTGTATCCACAATTACAACAGAGGACCTGAAGCCGAATGAGAAAAACATAGAAAGGTACAAATCATTGAACACTGTATAACAAAAACTTGTAGATGGAAATCCAAAGAACAGAAAAAACTGAGTTATTCCAGCCTTTAGTGTGTGATGCTCAACTCAGATGGGTTCATGCTAATTTATACCACTTCCCAATCACCTATCGTCTCTTTGCTTGCTGTTGCATTGATGTTAGAGCATCACCCGTCTCTAGCTATAGGATTCCTCCAGCACTACATTTTTTTAGGACTCCTGTGTTCCATTAATGCAGGTCATAAGACGATTCATGATTTTCAGCATTCCAGTGGTAGATGTGCCTTCAGCAGCCCATTCTTTGTAATCTGGAATTTCCTTCCAATCCTTTCCATCTCATTGTCTTCCCTCTTTACTTAGGAGGTTTTGAAACCTATAAATGTGATCTACTCTGTTCTCAACATTTTTTTGCACCTCCTTAAAGGCACTAGGTGATAAATTACAATTTCTATTGGTTTTGTAAAGCACCTTGGGATGTCTCTGTAAAAATGATCTCTGTTGCTAGGGAGGTTTAGCAGATGATTTAATATTGACCATTCAGCTGTGTGACACTACTGGGGGCTCAGAACATCCATTAAGCCACTGAGAAATGTGACAAACAACTAATAGTAAACTTGTGAACAAGCCAATGTTCAATTCATTCATAAGTTTTGAACAAGAAGCTGTCACTGCTTGGCTTAAAATGTATAAATGTCCCAATGAATGTACTGAGAAAACAGGAATGCATGTTAATATTTATTACGCTTTAAATTTTGAAGAGAATACTGTTCTTCAACATATCAATGGCAACCAGAAGAAATTTGACACTTTAAGTGTGATACAATAATCACAGCGGACATTACATTAATAAGCAGCAATGGAATAGAAGGCAGAATTCATGAGTGATTAAAAGAGATGGTTTTCATGATTATCTCTGAAAAGATGGAAATGCACTGTTTTAGATCTAATATTGTGTAATTGAAAAGGGCTAGTTGATCATCTTCTCATTAAGAGGCCATCCAAAATTAGTACATCAATATCAGAGTCTATTATTAAATAACATATTATATGCCATCCTCGCTACTAAACAATTGCTACAAGCAAGAATTTTATTTAGTAATGACAAACATTGGAAGAAACTACAACAGCTGCGCATGGACTCAAAAACACATTTATTCTGAAAAGAAATCAACTCCTAAGACTCCTGCTTTGGACAGAGAGTGCTGTTTCCATTTGCAAACATTACTGAAGGGATGACCACACAGCAATCTGATTTCACTTTAATTACAAGGAATCTGCTAATTGGAGAAGTTCTGACCTGTCTCCAGCTCTGCACTCAGTCCCAGATTTGATTCCTGTATCCACACAATTCTTTTTTTTAAATTTTATTTCATCCACAACTCTCAATTTCTGTTTGTTGGTCAGAGTCCCTACATTTTAATTTTTGTCAGTGGGCCTCAGTATACTTCACCACTCTACACCTACCCCTCCCATAATATTCAAATCCATATGATTTTAAAGATTTCCACTCCCCTGCTCCAATATTTAAAGCCATTTCCAGGCCTCCATTCTCAGATCACTCCCACAACTGTAGGCAACTATTGTGATATAGGTTTGCTTTTGGTGTTTTAACATTGTGACATGTACCAAGATACAGTGAAAATCTTGCCGTGCATAATGTAGCTACATATTAAATCATTGCAGCTTTCAGGCTTTTTTTTTAATCTTCTGTCCAATGGGAGTGGGGAGAAGAGAGAATTTCTGGGATGGGTAGAGTATTTGATTATGTTGGCGGCATTACTGAGGTAGTGAGAAAGACAGAGAGAGCTTATCAAGGGGAGACTGGTTTCTGTGATGTGCTGCATTTTGTTCACAGCTCCGCAGTTTCTTGCTGTCATACGTAGAAAAGGTGTCATACTAAGCTGTTACGAATCCTTTCCATGGTGCACTGATTAAATTGATAGAGGTCAACAGGGACCTGTTTCCCAGTGTGAATTCTGAGGAACATGGATTTCAGATCCCCTAACTCCACCACATTTCTAGTCACTAACTCATCAGTGTTAGTGCGTATGCAAGCTCTATTGCCTTGTTCTTGCATCTATGAAAGTATCCCACTTAACCCTTGCAGACCTTACCTTGTCACGAACATGTCTCACCTCACTGGGTTCTGAAAGAGCTTAGATCCTGGTGTGTATTTTGGCATCTCTTACAAATAGAAGCTTAAAAATAACATTTTCATTGTTAGGTATTGTCTCTGATTCTTGTGGATTTCACAGTTCACAGTTTGTGCTGTTTACTTTGGGGTTGGCTGGTTCACAATCTGATGCCTCTCAGGTTTTTTTGAAAGTTGATCAGCACCTCAGAACTATCTGATTGGGTGCACTCCCACTTCTGTTCAGGCAGTCTGTATTGAATCAACACGTACAGTCCTTCCAGGTGAGGCAACACTTCACTTGTGAGTCTGTTGGGGTCATCTATTGCATCAGGTGCTCCCGGTGCGGCCTCCTCTAAATGGGTGAGACCTGACGCAGATTGGGGGGGGGGGCACTTCGTCGAGCACCTCCGCTCCGTCCACCACAACAGACAGGATCTCCCAGTTGCCACCCACTTCTACCCTGCTTCACATTCCCATTTGGATATGTCCATACATGGCCTCCTCTACTGCCATGATGAGGCAAAACTCAGGTTGAAGGAGCAACACCTCATATACCGTCTGGGTAGTCTCCAGCCCACTGGCATGAATATTGCATTCTCCAACTTTCACTCTGCCTCCTCCTCCAGCTGCCTATCACCTTTCTCATGATTCTGCCTTCTTCTACTACACAGTGCTTTCCCCTTACGTTCCTTCTTCACCTTTCCTGCCTATCCCCTCCCTGCTTCCCCTCCCCCACCCCTTGATCTTTCCTCTGATTGGTTTTTCACCTGACACCCACCAGCCTTCTCCTCCCCACCCTCCCCCACCTTCTTTATAGGGCCCCTGCCCCCTCCCTCTTCAGTCCTGATGAAGGGTCTCAGCCCAAAATGTTGATTGCTCGTTTCCACGGATGCTGCCCAACCTGCTGAGTTCCTCCAACGTGTTGTACGTGTTGCTTTGACCACAGCATCTGCAGTGTACTTTGAGTTTAGTCTGTATTGAATGATACTCCCTTGGTATGCTGATTCCTGTACCCATTTTTTTTAACTGCACTTACTTTTCTATATCTTTTGGCCCATCCGTGATTCCAAGAACACTTGGTATTCCATCTCTTTATGAAAGGCAAAGTCACTATTACTGCATTTGCACACAATCTTAGCTCACCAATTCCTGTCAAGCACACCTAACAGCCCCTACCACATACAGATAACCACTCCTCATTGAATCAGTATTATTTTTAATCCCTCCAGCTGCTATCTAAGTTGTAAAACTATTTCAATAGATCACAATATGCATTAATTGAAACTGATGGAATTTGAATTATTACATAGAAAATAACACAAAATATTCCCTCGCTCCCCCCCCCCAATATTAACTATCTTATTCCTAATGCTGTAAAATTTGTTCAGAATATACTCCTTTGGAGGTCAAAGTCAAAGTTGAGATTATTGTTAATTACACAGGTAGGTCTATGCATGTATGCATGAAAAATCTACTTGCAGCAGCATTACAGGTACATAGTATCATATAAGCAGCATTCACAAGAAAAACATAAATTAAACATTATTGTGCTGCCTTAATGGCAGTTATTTAGTTTATAATATTTTCGCTTAGTAATTTGTGTGTTAGCATTTTTTAGTTAAAGTTAGGATTGTTTAAGTAAATTCGTTGTCTGTAATATATCGCGGCATGTGATGACATCACATCCGGTTTCGCCGCGTCTTGTGGGAAAATACCGGTTTGAGAAAGACGGAACGGAGGGGGCTCACACGTGTGAGACCAGCGCAAGAAAATTGTCTCTGTATGCATTAGAAATCACAGTGAAAGCAACGCTGTAAGTCATGAGATAATCGATATGTTGAATTAAAATGTTAACGCTGATTCCGTTAAAAGTAACGACGGTCGATAAGGTTTATGTTTTCGTTAGTTAAAGAGTTGCGGATAGTTTGTGTTGAAGTGTATTTAAAGCAGTCAATGGCGTAGGTAGATTCTGACTATGCTGCACTTTAATGTAATGTAGTTGTAGTTTTACTTTTACAAGTATTTACAATGTAAATGTGATATCAAGAAGGGAACAAATACTGTATCAATCTTGTATTGTTTTATCAACAGTTTTCACCATACGTTAATGTGAAGAGTGAACAGTAAATGGTTAATCTTACTGCGACCTTGTTTTCATTGACTATGGTTTACCTCGATGTTTAGCTCGGTGTTCTGTTACACCCAAGCGAGAACGTTACAATTATATATATGCAATTTTTACAGGAATGAACACAAAGTGAACAAAAAGAAAGTCCAGGTTATTTATGGAGTGATCAAGGTGGCCGTACTATTCCTATACTGTAGTCATTGAAGTTAGGAACCACAGAGGTCAGATATGTTGCCCAAAGATCAAGTTGTCCGCAAACAGCTCAACTGAGCTTCTTTCAATTGGCTAGTTGTCATGAAGCAGATGGCATACCATCAATATATTGGAATGTTTTGTCCCTCCCACTCACATCAATGATTCACAGAAAATTACCAACTGTCTGATTAAGACCCAAGGTATCAACCAGTTAGACTCTCGTTCAGACATATTGCAAAAATGGATGAAAGTTCCTGTCAAGCTTCAATCCATGTCTGTCTCCCTTTCATCTGTGTATCCCTTCTTAAAGTTCATATTATTTCATGGTACCATTTCAAAGGCAGCATTCTCCTCCGCTCTTATTTAAATGGCACAATTTCGGAATCCTTTACTGAACATCTCAAGTTCAAGTTTATTGCCATTTGACTGTACTTAGATATAAAACCAAATGAAACAATGTTCCTTTGGACTATGATGCACCCACAAATGATATAAATCCCACACAGTGCATGAAACAAAATTTTATCACAGATAGTTCAATAAAATATAATTCAAAATGCATGCATACTGTACTCTTTACTTTTTAACCTGTGCATATAGTGAAAAGTATAGTTAAACAGTAAACAGCTCACTGTGCTAGGGACTAGATCTCAGTGGGGGCAGGATATTCATTAGTCTCACAACCTGAGGGAAGAAACTGTTACCCAGACTGGCAGTTCTAGTACTGACGCTCATGTATTTCCTTCCTGATGGTGATGAGTCAAAAAAATTGTGAACACAGAACATAGAAACCTACAGCATATTACATGACCTTCAGCCCATAATGTTGTGCCAACCACATAACCTATTCTAGAAACTGCCTAGAATTTCCCTACTGCATAGCCCTCTAGTTTTCAAAGTTCCATGTACTTATCTAAGAATCTATTAAAAGTCCCTATTGTATCTGCCTCTATCACCGTCGCTGGCAGTGCATTTCATGCACATACCACTCTCTATGTGAAAAAATGTACCTCTGATATCACCCTTGTACCCAACTTCCAAGTACCTTAAAACTATGCCCCTCATATTAGCCATTTCAGCTCTGGGAAAAAACCTTTGACTATCCACAAGATCAATGCCTCTCATTACCTTGTATACCTCTCATCCTCTGTTTCTCCAAGGAGAAAAAGGCCAAGTTCACTCAACCTATTCTCTGCACTCTCTCTATAGTATCCACATCCTTCCTGGAGTGAGGTGAATAGAACTGAACACAGTATTCCAAGTGTGGTCTAACTAAGGTATTACATAGCTGTAATATTATCCCACAGCTCTTCAACTCAATCCCGTGGTTGATGAATACCAACACACCACACACCTTCTTAACAACACTGTCAACCTGCGCAGCAGCTTTGGGTTATGGACATGGACCCCAAGATCTCACTGATCCTCCATGCTCTCTCGAGTCTTACCATTAATATTATATTCTGTCTTCAAATTTGACTTACCAAAATGAACCACTTCACACTTATCTGGGTTGAACTCTATCTGCCACTTCTCAGCCCAGTTCTGCATCCTATCGATGTCTTACTGTAACCTCTGACAACCCTCCAGACTAACCACAACACCCCCCAACTTCTGTGGCATCAGCATTCTTACTAACCCACCTTTCTACTTCCTCATCCAAGTCATTTGTAAAAATCACAAAGCTGAAGGGTCCCAGAACAGATCCCTGCAGAACACCACTGGTTACTGACCTCCATGCAGAATACAAACCATCTCCAACTACCATTTGCCTTCTGTGGGCAAGCCATTTCTGGATCCACAAAGCAAGGTCTCCTTGCATCCTATGCCTCCTTACTTTCTGAATAAGCCTTGCATGGGGAACCTTATTAAATGCTTTACTGAAATCCATATACACTACATGCACTGCTCTACCTTTATCAATGTGTTTTGTTAAATCCTCAAAGAATTCATTCAGGCTCATAAGGCAAGACCTTCTCTTGACAAGGCCATACTGACTATCCCTAATCAGATTATGTATCTCCAAACACTCTAAAATCCTGTCTCTTAGGAACTTCTCCAACAATATGCCCTCCACTGAGGTAAGACTCACTAGTTTATTATTTCCTAAGTTATCTCTACTCCCTTTCTTGAACAAGGGAACAACATTTGCAACCCTCTTGTACTTCTTATGTCTCTATTGATGATGCAAAGATCATTGCCAGAGGCTTAGCAATCTCCTCCCTCACTTCCCACAGTAGCCTAGGCTATATCTCATCCAGTCCTGGTGACTTATTTAACTTAATGCTTTCCAAAGCTCCAGCCCATTCTCTTTCTTAGTGACTAAATGTTCAAGCATTTCAGTGCACTGTAAGTCATTGCCACAATTGCCAAGGTTTCCACTATTGCAATTGATATTCCACTAATCCACTGATTGGTCCTAATCTTGCATGGCTCATCCTTTAGCTCTTCACATACTTGTAGAAAGCCTTCAGGTTTTCTTTAATCCTTCTTGCCAAGGCCTTCTCATGGCCCCTTCTATCTCTCCTAATTTCATTCTTAAGCTCCTTCCTGGGATCCCTGAAATGTTCTAGAGCTCTAACAGTACCTAGTTTCATGAACCTTGTGTAAGCTTTGCTTTTCATCTTAACTAGATTGTCTACATTCTTTGTACACCATGGTTCTTTTACCCTACCATCCTTTCCCTGGCTCAATGGAACATATCTATGCAGAATGCAATGCAAATGTTCCCTGAACATTTGCCACATTTCTGCTTTGAATTTCCCTAAAAACATCTGCTCCCAACTCTCTGCCTAATAGCATATTTCCCCCTAACCCAATTAAATGTTTTTTCCAAATTGTCTGCTCCTATCCCTCTCCAGTGCTATGGTAAAGGAGATAGAGTTGTGATCACTACCTCCAAAATGCTCTCATACTGAGAAATCTGACACTGACCAGGTTTATCTCACAATACCAGATCAAGTACAGACTCTCTTCTAGTTGGCTTATCTATATATTGCATCAGAAAACCTTCCTAAACACATCTAACAAACCACCCCATCCAAACCCTTAGCTCTAAGGAGATGCTAGTCAATGTTTGGAAATTTAAAGTAACCCATTGCAACAACCCTATTATTATCACGCCATTCCAGAATCTTGAACCCTATCTGCTTCTCAATGTCTGTTACTTTTGGATGGTCTTTAAAAAACATCCAGTAGAGATATTAACCCACACTGTTTCTGACTTACACCCACAGTGACTTAGTAGACAATCCCTCCATGACTTCCACCTTTTCTGCAGCCATGATATTACCCCAGATTAGCAATGCCACACATCCACCTCTTTTGCCTCCCTCCCAGTCCTTTTTGAAACATCTAAAGCCCAACACACTCAGCAGTTCCTGCCCCTGAGTCATTTGAGTCTCTGTAATGGCCTCAATGTCATATAACCATATAACCATATAACAATCACAGCACGGAAAACAGGCCATTCCAGCCCTCCTAGTCCATGCTGAACTCTTAATCTCACCTAGTCCCACCTACCCGCACTCAGCCCATAACCCTCCACTCCTTTCCTGTCCATATACCTATCCATAGTTCTACATATTGATCCATGCTCTAAGTTTAGCTGCCTTGTTTATGATACTACTTGCATCAAAATAGACACATCTCAACTTATCTGGCTGATTGCATCTTTACTCTATCATCTGTCCATCCTTCCTCACAAACACCCTACAAGCTGTCTCTTCTTGAGTGTTAGCCACCAGTTCTCTGTCTCTTCACTTTGGTTCCCATCCCCTTGCAAATCTAGTTGAAACCCTCCCCAGCAGCATTAGTAAACCTCTCTCCCAGGATATTGGTTCCCCTCCAGTTCAGGTGCAACCTGCCCCACTTGTACAGGTCACTCCTTCCCCGGAAAAGGTTCCAATATTCCAAGAACTTGAAAACCTTCCCCCGCTGCACCATCTCCTCAGCCACTCATTCATCTGCACTATCTACCTGCGCTTGTGGCACTGGGAGTAATCCAAAGACTACCACCTTGGAGGTCCTGCTCTTCAGCCTTCTTCATAGCACTCTAACCTTACTGTGCAGGACCGCTAACTCTTTCCTGCCTATGTCATTGGTATCAATATATGCCACAACCTCTGGCTGCTCACCCTCCCCTTCAAAAATATTCTGCAACCATTCAGAGACATCTTGGACACTTGCAGTTGGGAGACAACACACTATCCTGGCATCTCTTTTGCTGTTGCTGAAACTCCTATCTGTCCCCCTAATTATCGAGTCTGACTTCACCCTATCCTTCTGAAGCTCAGAGCTGACTACAGTGCTATTAGTCTGTCTGCTGCTGCCTTGCCCAGATAGGTCATCCCCCTCATCGATATCTAAAGGAGTACACCTGTATACCACACATATCTCTTTTGTTGTGTTCACATTAAGACTCCGGTGGTTGATCTCACACCATCTGATAAGCCTCTCGATCTCCTTTCTGGATGCTGACTCATCATTCTTGCTGATGAGGAGTACAACTGTTGCATCATCAGTGAACTACAATCAATAATCCTGTAGTTGCCATCATTTACACATGCAGCTACGAACTCCTCAGCCAATTCTTAAAGGAATGCACGCTTCCAGCCACTGGAAGGTGATGTTCACATACAGATAGCTGCACCAGTAAGGGCAGTGAGCATGCTCCTAACCTTACTAAAAGGGAAGTCACCACTTTTAAAATTGCAGTTCCATTTTTAGTAAGCATGCTCCTAAATTTATTGACAGGGAAGTCACCATTTTTATCTTTGCAAATCCATTTTGGTTAAACATTACGCAGGTGAATTTCGAGCCAACAATTTGCCAAGATGGAATCCTTTGTTTGTTCATAGCGGGTTCATTTTGGGACATTTCACCAGAAATTTATTCAATACACCCACGTTTGTTTTGAAGACTAACTCTAGCTGATGTCCTCATTTAATCTCAAATAAGTGAAAATGAGTTAGGAAGTGTAAAGAAACTTAACACACCTTCATCCAACCTACTAACACACATCTTCAAATCTTCTTACAGTTTAGGTACTGGTTGATGCCTTCCATCTGCTAGTGTGGTTTTACAAGCAGTATAGCTTTCTCTTCCCCACATTTGTTTCACACATTTGCTTCAGATTGCTGAGATGGTGTACCAGATGCCAAAGGATTTTTGTAGAGTTCAAGGTTTCTGAGTAAATCTATTGCTGCAAGGCATTCTTTTTGTGAGTCCGTCTGACTGGCAGAATGAGTCGTTGTGTCACTATGTAGTTTTTCCAGAATTATTCCATCGCTGCAGGGCACCATTGAGTGCATGTACTTGTCTTCTGGGCATTTCCTATCAACTCTACCCTGGACCGCATTCAAAAAGGATTTCCTTTCTTTGACATCCACTCAGTGTCCAGCAAAAGGTGGTGAATCAATACTTAGTTTGCTGCTAGCAAGCACAGGGATGCTTGCATTCCATAGCATCTTGCTGTACCATCTACAAGTAATTTTTAATTTGCTGTGATTTTTAAATCACAGCAAGAGGCGGAGAGGGAAGAGGTAAAAGAAGCTCGGAGAGAATCTACACACACAAAATGCTGGTGGAACACAGCAGGCCAGGCAGCATCTATAAGGAGAAGCACTGTCGACGTTTCGGGCCGAGACCCTTCATCAGGACTGACGAAGGGTCTCGGCCCGAAACGTCGAGAGTGCTTCTCCTTATAGATGCTGCCTGGCCTGCTGTGTTCCACCAGCATTTTGTGTGTGTTGTTTGAATTTCCAGCATATGCAGATTTCCTCGTGTTTGCTCGGAGAGAAGCTGTTTTTTTTAACTGATCGGGCAAAGAGGCTAGACTGCGCAGGCGCGTGACGTAGCGCGCCAAAGGTTTAAAAAGAAAGACCGCCATATACAGCGGCCATCGTCATAGCGGCCATTGTCAGAGTGGATTGAGGCAGAGTGGGTCAACTTTGGCTCAATCAGGCTTAGGTGAGAAAAGGCAGAGGCAAGGTTTGAACGGGGCACAACTGTGCAAGCGCGTGAAAGCCAGCCTCTGAGATCAGCGGGGGAATTTAAAAAGTGAGCAGAGGCTGGGTACGAGCTTCACTCCAGTTGAGGTAAGGCCAGGTAAGCTCATTAATTAATATAATTAGATTAGGAGTAGGTAATGGAGGCAGCAGTTAAGGCAGTTGAGTGCTCCGTTTGCAGCATGTGGAAAGTCAGGGCGAGCACTGTTGTTCCTGATGACTACACCTGCAAAAGCTGCAGCTCCTGACAAACCGTGTTAGGGAACTGGAGCTGGAGCTGGATGAACTTCGGATCATTCGGGAGGCAGAGGCAGAAATAGCCAGGAGTTTCACGGAGATAGTCACCACTAGGAGTCAGGAGACAGGTAGTTAGGTGACTGTCAGGAGAGAGAAGGGGAATAGACAGGAAGAGCAGAGCACCCTTGTGGCCGATCCCATCAACAATCTAAGTATACCGTTTTGGATACTGTTGGTGGGGACGACCTAACAGGGACAAGTTGCAGTGGTTGCGTCTCTGGCACCGAGAATGGACCCATAGCTCAGAAGGGAAGGAGGGAAAAGAGGAGAGCAGTAGTGATAGGGGATTCGATAGTTAGGAGGACAGAGAGGAGGTTCTGTGGAAGAGATTGAGAATCCCGGTTGATCTGTTGCCTCCCTGGTGTCAGGGTCCGCGATATCTCGGATCGAGTTCTCAGTATTCTCGGGAGGGAGGGTGAGCAGCCAGATTTCATGGTCCATGTAGGAACCAATGACGAGAGTAGGAAGAGTGAGGAGGTCCTGAAAGGTGAGTTTAGGGAGCTACGTGCCAAGTTAAAGGACAGGACCACCAGGATAGCAATCTCAGGATTGCTACCAGTGCCACGTGCAGGTGGGTTTAGAAATAGTAAGATAGTGCAGATCAACACGTGGCTGAAGACATGGTGCAGGAGGGAGGGCTTCAGATTTATAGATAATTGGGCAGTTTTCCAGGGAAGGTGGGACCTGTTCCAGTGGGATGGTTTACATCTGAACAAATATTCTTGCAGGTAGGTTTGCTAGAGAGTCTCCAATCAATTTAAACTAGATATGAGGGGGGAGGGGAACCAGAGTGTAGGAATAGATGTATGGGAGAAGGAAGAAAAAGAAGACAGTAAAGTTCTTTGTACTGTTAGAGATAAACGGAGAGGAAGAGGTGGAGAATTTCTTAAATGCATTTATTTTAATTCTAGGAGCATTGTAAGAAAGGTGAATGAGCTTAGAGCATGGATTGATACCTGGAAATATGGTGTTGTAGCTATTAGTGAAACATGGTTGCAGGAGGGGTGTGATTGGCAAATAAATATTCCTGGATTTCGTTGCTTCAGGTGTCCGCTATAAGAAACTTGTATGTCCTTCCCATGAGTGCCTGGGCACTTCAATTTCCTCCCACAGTCCAAAGACGTACCGTTCAGTAGGCTAGTTGCTCATTTTAAATTATCATGTGATTAGACTAGGATTAAATGGGTGGATTGCTGAGCGGTGCAGCTAGTTGAGCTTGAAGAGCCTGTATTAGGAGTTGTCCATCAATAATGTGGTTTATGTATCAAGGACATAATCCATTCACAGCTGTGCAGTAAAAGCAATGGTATCATAAATAAACAGAAAGATAGGAAGATGATGGAAATCCTAAATAACATTGCTTGCATCTTTTTGAAAGAACCTTGCTGTAGTAGATTGAGCTATCTTAAAGTATCAGGCCATGAACAGACATCCTCTTAATGCTACAAACCCCCAGGATGAGATTTTCCTTTTCAGGACATCCTCCACCATTGATGCTGTCCTCATCCGCTATCTTCTGCATTATTCAGACATTTATGCCAACCACCCCATGAGCCTCCCCATCTAACACATCATTCTCCACAGCTTCTGCTATCTTCAACGGGACCTTATCACCAAACACCTAATTTGGTAACTCCTCTACCATTTTCTGCTTTCTGCAGGGATCACTCCCTCTGTGATTCCCCTGTCCATTCATCCCTCCCTACTAGTGTCTCTCCAGTCATCCCTGCAAGTGGTAGAAGTGATACACCTGCCAATTCACCTTCTCCCTCATCTCCATTCAGAGCCACAAGCCGCCCTTCGAGGTGAGGCAACACTTCACCTGCATATCTGTTGTGGTCACCTACTCTATCCAATGCTCCCTAAGTGGCCTCCTCTATGTTGGTGAGACCTGACATAGATTGAGTTACTGCAATGTCAAGTACCTTCACTCCAATTGCAAAAAGCAGGATTTCCCAGTGGCCAACCATTTCAATTTCAATCCCATTCCTACTCCTCCTTGTCGGTCTATGGTCTCCTCTTCTGCCAACGTGAGACCTTTCTCAGGTTGGAGGAGCAACACATTACATTCCATCTAGGTAGACTCCAACCCGTTGGAATAAACATCTCTTTCTCTAACTTCCAGTAATGTTACACCCTCCCCCCTTCCATCTTCTTCATTTCCTCACTCTGGCTCTCCTCTTACCTCTTCTCCTCTCCTGTTTATCACTTCCCCCTGGTGCCCCTCCACCTTCCCTTTCTCCTTTGGTCCACTCACTTGTCCTATCAGATCCCTTCTTCTCCAGCCTTTACTTTTTCCACCTATCACCTCCCAGCTTCTTACTTTATCCCCCTCTCCCCCAACCATCTGGCTTCACCTAGCACCTTCTATGTTGTATTCCTTCCTCTCCCCGCATGTTCTGGCTCCATGGTAGTGTAGCAGTTATAGCTCGGGGCATCAGGGTTTGGAGTTCAATTCCAACAACATCTGTAAGGAGTCGGTACATCCTCCACGTGACTGTGTGTGCTTTCTCGGGGTGCTCCGCTTTCCTCCCACAGTCCAAAGATGTACTGGCTAATTGGTGATTATAAATGGTCCCGTGATTAGTCTAGGGTTAATTGGTGGATGCTTGGTGGCGTTGTTCAAAGAACTGGAAGAGACTATTTTGAGTTGTATCTCAATAAATAAATAAATGTTAATTTTTCCCCTTTCTTTCAAGACTTGATGAAGGGTCTTGGCCTGAACGTCAACTGTTTATTCTTCAAAGATGCTGCTTAATTTGCAGAGTTTCTCCAGCACTTTGTATGTGTTATGCTACAACTGTTTAAGAAGAATTCAGAATTGTTGACCAAGTTTCCCACTCACCAAAGGAGGAATCTCTGGGAATTAAGAAAAGTGGAAAAATTATAATGTAAGCAACCTAAGTGTCACACAAATTGGAGAGGAATGATGGGAAAAAAGTTAATAGTGGAGGTAGCCTAAAGCTAAAGAGGGTAATGCTTAGATCAGGACAGTGTTTAGCCTATAAGCCATGACTAACTAGTGTATAAATAAGCAAATAGAGGTTGGAGTACAGCTTAAATGCAGGAGAATTGATCTTAAAGTGAGCAGAGTCACACAGATGACTGCTAACATAGAGTGCTTAATTGCAGAAAAGGAAGGCAAAGTCATCTGTCGTTAGAGGCAATTCCTGCAGAGTTAAAACAAAAATCAAACACTTTAAAATAAAGTGGGTTACTGACAAAATTGTGAAATCGCAATGCAACTGTTGTAATGCGAATGCTGTAAGCTGACAGATGATTTTTGGATCGGGGTGTACCTCTGATCTCTCTTTCTCAGAGTGCTCACCAGTGTACCCTGTATCAGGGTCTGAATGTACCGACTTGTTCAGGAAACTCACCCCTACTCGATGACAGATTTTCTTTGTGTGCTTCCTGTCTAAGCAGTAATTATCAGGGCAACTGCCCCCCTTGTGAAAGTCAAACTCAGAGTGCATGTTTAGCATGCAAATTCCTCTAACATGATGATGCACCATCAATAACTCTCGGAGACGTGAGACGAGAGATAGGCTTTTATTAGCTGGAAGAGAAAGCACTATCAGCAGCAAGAGACCATCACACAACATCCTGGAGACTGAGGGAGGAACAGTGCCTCCAATCGCCTTTATACAGGGGTCTGTGGGAGGAGCCACAGGAGCAGTCAGTGGGGGGGGGGGGGGGGGAGGGGTGTGTCCAGACAGGTATATGTAGTTCACCACACATGAGTAATCACAACCCTTACTTTCTCCCCTTAAGTACATTACTGTGCCTTCAGCCTCAATAAAGAAATGACAATCCAAACAAAGAAGAAAATAAAAAATAAGACTCATTTAAGACAAATGTTAAACAGCACTTTTGTGCACTCTTAATGCTTACCTTACATGTGTTCATGCCCGTTTATAATGCTTCTCCAATGGTTGAAACAAGACCTTTTCCATTCTCTCCTCTACATTTACCAACAGAACATATACTGTATACTAATTCCTCCTGTAGCTCTGGTTTTCACTGTGTAGAGTCCTCTTCATGAGGCTGATGCTCTGCTGACATATTCAGATTATTGTCCACCACTTTAACTTCATTCTTGGGTCTACTGAGACATTATCAGGTAGAAAGGCTGCTTCTCATTTCTCCTAATGCTGTCCCATGAAGAGGCCAGGAAACCTAGATTGTTGCAACTGTATCATAGCAGCTCCTTGTGAATGTGCTATATATACCAGGTGGTATAGTGGTTTACAGTAATCTAGGCTGAGTTTATTTATTGGTTGAGATATTGCATGGAATAGGCCCTCTAGTCCACTGCCCAGCTATCCCCAATTTAACCCTAGCCTAATCACAGGTCAATTTAAACTATCAAAAAGTACATCTTTGGACTGTGGGAGGAAACTGGAGCACCCAGAGGAAAACCACACAGTCACAGAGAGAATGCACAAACTTCTTACGGACTACAGTGGGAGTTTCACAAATTACCATCTTCGTACAATCAACAATGACATTCAACCTTTTTTATTCTATGGATCCTTACCATTAACAGAGGGGTCCATGGACTCCAGGTTGGGACCCCTTTCTCTAGCCCAGTAGAAGCAAATCCAAGCACCCACCTACTATTATTGGAGTCAGCAACACAAGCAATTATCTCTAATAATTACTTAACCTAATAAGGATGTTGTCTGTAATTTAAGGTAAGTAAGGAAATGTGAAAGGCTGAGTGAGAACTCTCACATACATTTCTGCCAAAGCTCTGAAGGAATTAAGGCATGAAAGAGTGGAGGGAAAAGGCAAAGTACCAGAGATAGTCGAAATCAAAGATAAAATCAGAAAGTGTTGGAAATGCTCAAGGACAAGCAGCATCTATGAAAGTGTAAAATTTCTAGTTTCCTTCCATAGCTGAAAAAAAATGTATGTTATCCAATAGGGTGTAAGTGTGGGTAAAATCTAGTGGGGAAAATCCATCTCTTTCTTGACTTCTTGCTCTTTCCTTATCGATGACATCTTTCCCGTAGCAGGGTGACCAAACCTCCAAGTACAAAGTAAATATGTTATCAAAGTACCTATTTCTTACCATATACTACCTTGAGATTAATCTTCTTGCAGGCATTTACAGGGAAAGTATGAAATACAGCAAAATTTTACAAAAAAAAATACATAAACCAAGACTGGCAAAGGACCTGAACACAATGCTCCATGTATGGCCTCTCCAGTGCACCTATTTCAGGACATGGAAACCTGTGCAGGAGAGTTTATAAAATGGAAATGCTGTTGCACTGGGGCAGTTCCACTCTCTCGACCTCAGAAGTCTGGGTCCAGTGATACAAACAAGCATCGCAAACTGGGGTCTTCCTCGGTTGCAATGGATGACCTTGATGTCTTTTATGCATTGTCATGCCCTTTGCTTTCCACAGAGCGGTGCAGTACCGCCTTCCTGGTCATTGGCTCTCATCGTAAATCTCATCTGTCCAATCCGCTGGTGCAGATGTTGCATGCTGGGACAGGCATGTCCCCATTTCTGGGTGTAATACCACTGTAACATACTTACTTAAATAACTAACCTGTTTCCCAAGTGAAAATAACTCCCACGCAGTCAAATATATGCTGAAATAAGCCTAATTGTTGTTTCTTTGGATCCAGCATCAGCACACCATCATACTTCCAATTACTTTAACCTCCTAGTCAAACCTGTACCTTCTTGAACATAAATTCCTTTGGGATATTTTTAAGGGAACAATACAATTTACAGAAACAGCCAAGCTTATGGGAGAAAATCAGCTTATTCTGCATGCAAATGATCCATAGATTTAAAGAAATGGAGTCCAATATCTGCATCTCTAGTTGAACTTATGCATGTGATAGCTCACTGTTTAATGCACATGGGTCTTTCAAGTAGTAATGGCTGTATATGGTTATCAACTCTCTCAGTAATTGTATACATTCTTTTACCTAAACTGCATGATAACGTAATGTGCCCAAGTGTCTACCAAGAATATATTTTACTCATGTTAAATTAATACAAATTAATAATTAATCAACATTTCTATCCTACTGCATTGTGAAGATCTAAGGAGCTTTTTGAATGAAACAGACTTCACTGCTTCCTTCCTGAGCCCCCACAGAACCTTGGTTCTGTCAGGTCTGTAGTCATCACTAAAGCCTTTGGAAATGTGACTGCTCAAATCACTGTAAAGCAAAACCTATATATACATCAACTTTGAAAATGCTGACAAATCTCAAATTCTTCCCAGACAAATATCTTTGCGTGATAATAGTCAAACCATCAAAAAGTGGGAGGAGGGGGAAGGTACAGTTTCTGAAAGATATGTAGACTACTGAGAAGGTAGTGTGTGGGGAGTGATTTCTCAGATTAATAAGTAGCAGGCTTAGTTAAGATAAAACTGGAGCAATCAATGGAAGTGAGGGAATGGGTTACATCTATCAAACCTCCTCGGATGGGATATCTGGTTTTAAAATGAGGAGGACTGAGGACAAACTTTGACAACTTGCTAGATGGTGCAGACTGGATTGTTCACATGGAAACAGAATCCCAAGAGTGAACATTGGGACGGCTATGCTTGGAATCATCCGAAGTTAAATGAAGTGCACTTGTGAGAAATATATAATGTTAAAGGCAATCTGAAAGGGATCTGTCGACAGGGCCGACTGCCTTTGCAGATAAGAGCGTGTTCCCATGCGTAATCCCTGGAACTAGTTGGATTCAGAATCGGAGTTGGTACAACAAACATGCAAGTTGAAGCTTCAGTTACAATTCAGGGTCAGCTCATATTCCGCAACACCCCAACATTTAATATTAGTTGATATTTGTTAAATCTTATGTTATAAATTTATAATTCCTTTATTTGCTTAATTAACAAATGTCTACCATATTTCTGCATGGTGCTATGCTGTGAGCCTTTCCTAGTTTATCTCATCTGGTCAGGTTCAGCAAAAAAGAATCATGAACAACCTTCTCCAGTAAGAGAACAAAATATTCCAAAGAAGCGAGGGTTAAAGACGGTAATATGATAAGACATAGGTGCAGAATTAGGCCAATCAAACCATTGAGTCTGCTCTACCATTCAATTATGTTTGATTTATTTTCCCTCTGAACCCCATTCTCCAGCCTTCTCCCTGTAACCTTTGATGCCCTTACTAATCAAGAACCCGTTAACCTCCACTTTAAATACGCTCAATGACTTTGTGTGTGTGTATACACATACATATATATATATGAAAGCAGTATTATATATATAATCTTATATATATATAAGATTACTCAAACATTATTAAATATTAAATACACAAAACTCCTCTCCGCTTAGCTATAATCTCCAACCCAATGGAAAATGCATCTCAGCTACTGTATATACACAGTATAATATATAATATAACTACTATGTACAAATATCCACAGCATGGCAAATTTTAAATTGTCCTATTCAGGCCTAACAATTTAATCGCTGTGGAGGATTTCTTACTCTTGTGGAAAAACATCTTTCCTGTCGGGGGGGATCACTCTATTTGGCAGGTAAGAATTGGACTGGGGAACAATCTCAGATTCTGCGGCCTCCTCAGTGGTGAATGTAGGAGTTGATTCGGAGACTGCCAGATGTGGTTCTGACAGCGCAGGACACTTTTCTTCTTTTAGTGTGTGTGTGTGCACCTTGATCTTGGGAGGGTCCATATAGTTCACTGGATATTCTCTTACTAATCCTTCTATTGCTCCTTTTATGATATGATCTCTCCTCTTGGTTTCAATTCATCCAGCTGGGCTTTGGTCTTTGCATCTGCTTTCACAAGCAGCCCTTTGTCTCCCATTAGAAGTTCATGCAATAACCTTAATCCATGCAGAGAAGATTCTAGTTCTTTATACTCACAAAAGCTGAATGCTTGCAACTTTCCTGAAGCTCCTTGAACTCTCTTCCAGCTTAAAACCAAGCCACATTTTGCAAGTAACTGCCTGATTAACATATCAGAAGCTTCCTCAGAAAAATTGCTCTCAGGCCACTGCTTTCATCACTTCCATGCTTCCTCTGAACAGCATGGTCCTTCCTTGATCCAATATGCTTTCCAACTAGAGGCACAGAAGTTGGAACTAATGCCTGTTTGTCCTCTGTTGAGGAACAGTTCATAGTGTCCAGCATTAACAAATTTGCTGCATCATCTAGTATCTTTCATGATTCGCTTTCAGGTGGACTCATTGCAGGGGATTTGTCATGCAAATTGTGGTTGGATCTCCAATCACGTTGTAGTTGTCATCGCTGATCATACCCCCATAATGCAAGTCCTTCAGTTTTTACCAGGTTCAAGCTCACTGTGGCTTGTTGGTTGCCGTATTTCACTGTTACAGATGCCAATCCTACAGGAATTAAATTTTCTCCAGAATAAGTTCTTAGTAGGATATGTGCAGGCTTCAGTTTAGTATCTTTGAAATGCCCCTCAAACTCATTTTGTGGAATAACTGGAACAGCTGACCAAAGTCTAATGCTGTTTTAGCTAATTTGCTGTTCACTCCTGGTGTAAGCCATATTTGTCTATTATTAGTTTTCATATTGTAAATCTTAAGGCTACTCAGTCCTGTGTCACTCTTATCATTATCAGATTTTTCATCAACAGCTTGCAGATATGTAGGGCTCTCAGTACCAGTATCTGTGGTGTTAACTGTTTAGGCTAACAAAATAGTTTCTCTGTATTGTTATAATGAAATGGCTTTTTTGTAATGTTATTTAATGCTGTAATGGGTTTCTGTTTCTTGAATATTTGGGTTATGACTGCAGATAAGGGGGGAACTAACCAATGGAGAATTGTTATGCTATCTTGTATGTGTAAGCTGAGTGGGAGTTTGCGGTCTTTTTCAGGAGGTGAGTGAGGAAGACAGATATGTGAGGAGTGGACAGTGGTTCCAGGGCGGCGGATACTGGACATTGATGGTTTGGATGGGGGCCAAAGGCTCCAAAGGTCATTGTGGATGGAACTGGAGGTGTGAGCTCCAACCTATTAAAATATTATGTGCACAAACTGATAAACATACTGATTTGGTGCCTTTAGGTTATCTGTTTCTACTAACCCATCACCAAGAAATAACTATAAAGTTGCAATTATTACGCAAAAATACAACTGCAGATGCTGTGGATCAAAGAATACGTACACAATGCTGGAAGAACTCAGCAGGCCAGGCAGCATCCGTGAGAAAAGAGTAGCCAACGTTTCGGGCCGAGACCCTTCATCAGGAAGGCTCTGCAAAACCTCCGCTGTGAAATCTCTTCGAGGTATGCCTACCCTGAAGAAGTTCAAATCTTCTCTTCGATGGGAGTTCAGTGAGACCCTCACTCACTGCCCAGCCTCCATTATCTCCCCCTCTCTCCGTCTCTTCGACCACATCCTGACCCAGACACGGTACCATAGCCATGTCTGGTTTTTGGGAACATGTCTCCGCCGCCATCTCATACCGAAGGGGTTCCAGCTTTGGTTCCAGGCTTCCCAGTTCGGGCCCAGCAAGGATCCCAGGTACCGCCATTTTGTTAACCGATGCTCCCTCCACTTCTCCCATCGGATTCTCCGAGCCACACTTACCGACATGCAGAGATACCTACGGTTCCTATCACTGTCTCTGCCACCACTCTGAGCCATGCTTTCCACCGTCTGACATGGTCCACTACTCCACCTCATTCTCCACCGGATTCACGCCTACAACCGCCGTTTCTTCTCCTTCCTCACATCCAAGAAGGATTACAAGCTTGCTCGCTTGCATCCCAGGAGGACGACTGTCTCCAGCCCGGACTCCTACTTCTCAGACAATTCCTGATGAAGGGTCTTGGCCCGAAACGTTAGCTACTCTTTTCTCACGGATGCTGCCTGGCCTGCTGAGTTCTTCCAGCGTTGTGTACGTAAGTTGCAATTATTTACTTGCCTTTTGTGTATTGTCTGGTATTCGTGTGCGAGTGTGTACTGGGGGGCATGACACAGTATTTACACCGAAGTATTGCACTATTGGCAGGGAGATGGCGATTCACCCTAGGTGAATGGGGGTAAATTGGGGGCACAGATGCTACAGATATATATATATATATGTATGTGTATATATATATATATATATATATATATGTATATATTTTTTTTCTCTCAAACATGGCTTAAATATTAAAGACACAACAGAAATTATGCTGACTTTGGCCTATTTTATCATGTGCCTCCAAATATCCTGAAACCTCAACCTTAATAATGGACTTCAACTTTTTCCCAACCTCTGAAGTCAGGCAAACTGGTCTATATTCTCTTGTCCTTTTCCTCCCTCCCTTCTTACAGAGTGGAATGACATTTCCAACTTTCCAGTCCTCTAGAAACATTGTAGAATCTAGTGATTCTTGAAAGATCACTGCTAATTCCTCCTCCATCTTTTCAACTACCTCTTTCAGAATCCTGGAGTGTGGTCCATCTGGTACAGGTGTCTTATCTGCCTTCAGATCTTCAAGCTTCCCAAGCACTTTTCCCTTAGTAATACCAACTACACTCAATTCTGCCCCCTGACACAATTTCTGACATACCACTAGTCTTCCATAGTGAAGAATGTTGAGTACATTCTGAGTTTATCTGCCATCCATTTTCCCCTCATTACTACCTCTCCAGCTTCATTTTCTAGTGGTTCAATATCCACTCTTCCCCTCTCTCTTACTTTTTATATATCTGAAAAAAACTCCTGCAATCATCTTTTATATTATTAGCTAGATACATTCATCGTCTTTTCTCTCCTTTTTACTTTTTCTCTTGCTTTCTATTGTGTTTTTTTAAAAACTTCCCAATCCTCTAGCTTCCCACTATTTATTTTCTTTTATTGTACATTTTTGAAGTCCTTCACTTCGCAGCCATATTTGCTTCATCATCCTTTTAGAATTCTTCTTCTTCTTCTTGGGGATGAACCTAACTTTTAACTTCCAAATTACAGAAACTCCAGCCATTGCTTCTCTGCCATCATCCCTGCCAGTGTTCCCTTCTAATCTGCTTTGGTCATCTCCTCTCTCATGACTCTGTGGTTTCCTTTACTCCAGTATAAAACTGATATCAAACTGCAGGGTGAATTCTGTCATGTTATGATCACTAACTCCTAAGAGTTCCTTTGTCTTAAGCTCACTAATCAAATCTGGTTCAATCCAGAATTTCCTTTTCTTTTGTGGCACAAACACAAGTTGCTCAAACAAACCTTCTCACAAGCATTCTTTAAATTCCTTCTCTGGGGTTCAAACACCAATCTGTTCTTCCCAGTCTACCTGTATATTCAAGAGTTTTTAATGTCATTTCCAGTACACAAGTGAATAAAGGTGAATAAAATAATTGTGGCACTGATGCAAAGAGAGATGTGATTGGTACAAGTTCTCCTTAAGTGAATTATTATCTTGTTTGTCTTGTTGACATTGAGAATGAGGCTTCAGGCATTGTTCTCTTGCATTTCATCATTGTTAGTGACAAGCTCCACCAATATAGATTCATTGGTGAACTTGACAATGTTATTACTCAGGTGCTGGGCCATATAGTCATGGGTAAGAAGACCGTACAGCAACGTGCTCAGCACACAGCCCTAGGGAGTGCCCATGTTGCAGATAATGGGAAAGGAGGAGCATTTGTGCATGCTGACCATGTTGAGGTCTGTTGATTAACAAGTTCAATACCCTGTTGCACAGTGGCATATTTAGACCAAATTTCACCAAGGTCTGTGGGACAATGGTGTTGAATGCTGAACTAAAATCCAGAAACCGTACCCTGACTTAAGTGTCCTTGCTCTCTAGGTGTGTCAGGGCCAGGAACATAACAGATTCTATAGATGCATCATAGAATGGTTCTGTTGGTTAGCACATTGATGAGTGTCCAATGTGGCAGTAAAGGAGTTTTTGATATGTGTCATTACCAGCCATTCAAAGCACTTCATGATGATTGGCATCAGTGTGACTGGACAGTAGTCATTTAATTCTAAATGGGTAGAGTTCTTTCGTACAGGGATGATGGCGGCTGATTTGAACCAGGTGGAGACAGCAGCCTGGATGAGTAAAGTGTTGAAGATGTCTGTGAGGATCAGTGAGCTGATGTGCCTGAGTATTCAGCCTGGGATATTGTCTTTCCTGGCTGCCTTCTTTATGGTGGTTGACTCTGCAGAGTCCTTTTAATGTCTGCTGCTATTACAGACAGAGATTTCTCACCTCCAGGGAGGGGAAAGCAGGATGTAGCTTTCATGGCTGGTGTTGAGTTGGGCACTTTAGAGCACGCATAAAAGTTGCTTAGAGAGTCATGGAGGGAGGCGTCACTGGTAGAGTTGACACTATTTTGCTTGCATTGATTATCTCATATCTCAACTTTTTTTTGCAATAAGTTATAATCATCAGGCATTATAAAACATGTTGGGTTGATCTCACAATTAAAAAAAAACATAACACACTATACTTAATTAGTTCAACCCTAATTTGCTGCAAAGTACTGACAGCATTTTTTTTATCAAGAAAGTTCAATATATCAGATCATTCTGTGATTTTCCTGGTGCCTGTTGCAGGAAAAGCAACTCGGTTTCATAGTGCCCCAACAAATTACAAGTGCTTCATATTTCCAAGTGCTATGAATTTACAACAATTAGGCATTCTTTACCACAGAGAAGTGTCTCAGCCTGAAACATTGACTGTTCATTCATTACCCTGGATGTTTCCTCCAGCATTTTGTGTGTGTTGCTTTGGGATTTCCAGCATCTGCAGACTTTCTTGTGTTTATTTGTTAATGGTAATTTTTGTATTTTTCTATGTGGAAAAGGAAAATGACGTTTATGACAAAGGCCAAAAGACCTCTGAAAATCTGTTCGAGTACCTGGAGGATACTTTGTCCCTTTGTAGCAGAACTTTGAACTGGTGGCACTTGTAAATACTGTACACGAATGTCAAAAGTGTCAGTAATCAGATAAGGCTCTAGTGATCCTTTTGTTACTGAGGCAAAATTCTTTCAGCTCCATTGCAAAAGAAACTTCTCCTTAGCAAATTAGAAAATGAATATGCAGGGCCGAGTAAGGGTTTTGAGTAACATTAAATTATTCATAACTGGGATTGAAATGTCATTATAAGAAGTATTGTGCTGCTGTACAGCTGAATTCAAATTGAAACCATTAAGTGCTGGAAAATTCAATGCAGTAGTTTAGGTTTATGGTTTAAGTATAACTTAGAGTAGTGCAACAAAACTCAGTAGATCAATTATAAATTGATATGTAATGTAGGTGAAACTATTGGCAACAGAAAGAATTCAAATGTTTAAATTAAAAAAAAATGCTTTATGATGAAATTTTCATGGCATTGCTTACTCTACCGAAGGGAGGTGCATCTCATTAGTATTTACCTGTGATGATGATCACTATAACCCCACTTTAAATTAAGACACATTTCTGAAGCTGTCTTTTATTCCCACCATTTAAATAACAGTTAAGTTCAAGTAAACTCCTATGAGCTTCCAACAGTTAAGCTTCTGCAGACTTACACAGTGCAAATCTCATTTTATTGCTCTCATTAAGTGGATTCTTAAATTCTACCTTTAGGAGCTTGTAACAAAGATGAACCAGATAGCGACATCATATGAGTGCTGCTAATAACTGGTTCTGTAAAAGACATTAAATTATGTGGTGGGTGGTTTAATTTTGTACAGTGACCCAGATTTATAGATCCATTGGTTGAAAGGATATATAAAAATTCTGCTGACACCGCTGTGATGTGATAAATGATTATGTTATTGAGAGATAACGTGAACCAAAATGTCAATGTTTCTGTCCCTTAAGATACAAGACAGCAGTAGATGACACTAAAAGTACATTTTTACAGCATTCACTACAGCAACACAGAAATAGAAGGTTAGAGCCGGACTTGTGTAACTTAATTAAAATCCTAATGTTCTTCCGTTTGAGGGTGCAAGCATAAAAATAATGCAATCCAGAAGATCAGAATCCAATCAATTAATTTGAGAATTGGGTTTCTGCAAAACAAGTATTGATACGGTTTGCCAATTATTGAATTCAAGAATTATGCAAATACTGATCATTACTCCATCTTCATTACATGGAACCTTTGCTAAAGAAGAAAATGTATGGAGTTTCAACAGTGAATGCTATTATCCAATGCTGTCCTATTGCTGAATCTTTCAGCTGAACCTGACAGTCAATGGACCCCAAACATGTAGAATATCTTTAACAGACCTCACAGTAATGTGTTATTCTATTCAGCAGAACAGAACAGAAATTTGACTAGATTTATCAGTAATGAAGAGAAATTGCAAATATGCTCATTTACTCCATGGGTCCAGAGATTAAACATTGCAACTACACACATAACACTTTTCGTCATAGTTTAATTTTGGTTTTACTGTTCATACCACACTCACAACATATTCTCATTAGCTGTGAGTGTGACTTGAGGAATCAATTTTTGGACAGAATTTTGCTGAGGGAGGTAACTTCTCTCCGATTGGTTCCTGAAGGAAATTCACGTCAGCTGACAGAAAATTAGAGCGAAGATGGTCATTGTCAGAAGACAAGCAACAGCAGGATTTGAAATGTGGGTTACTAAATACAAAGAGCAATAAGACCATAAGACCATAAAATATAGGAGCAAAATTAGGCTACTTGGCCTATCGAGTCTGCTCCATCATTTCATCATGGCTGATCCAATTTTCCTCTCAGCCCCAGTCTCCTGCCATCTCCCCTTATCTCTTTATGCCTTGACCAATAAAGAATCTATCAACCTCTGCCTTAAACATACATAAAAACTTGGTCTTCACAGCTGACTGTGGCAAAGAATTCCACAGAGTCACCACTCTCTGGCTAAAGAAGTTCCTCCTGATCTCCATTCTAAAAGGACACCCCTCTATTCTGAGGCTAGTCCTTTGGTTTTAGACTGTACCATTGTAGAAAACATCCTGTCTGCATCCACTCTATCAAGGAATTTCACCATTCGATAGGTTTCAATGATGTCACCTATTCTAGTACTCTTGAAATGGACGCTAACATCATATTTGTCTTCCTCATTACAGATTCAGTCAGAAATACTTTATTGATCCCGAGCGAAATTGGGTTTCGTTACAGTCGCACCAACCAAGAACAGTGTAGAAATATGGCAATATAAAACCATAAATAATTAAATAATAATAAGTTAATTATTCCAAGTGGAAATAAGTCCCAGACCAGCCTATTGGCTCAGGGTGTTTGACACTCTGAGGGAGGAGTTGTAAAGTTTGATGGCCACAGGCAGGAATGACTTCCTATGATGCTCAGTGCTGTATCTCAGTGGAATGAGTCTCTGGCTGAACATACTCCTGTGCCTAACCAGTACATTATGGAGTGGATGGAAGACATTGTCCAAGATGGCATGCAACTTGGACAGCATCCTCTTTTCAGACACCACTGTCAGAGAGCCCAGTTCCACCCCCACAACATCATTGGCCTTATGAATGAGTTTGTTGATTCTGTTGGTGTCTGCTACCCTCAGCCTGCTGCCCCAGCACACAACAGCAAACATGATAGCACTGGCCACCACAGACTCGTAGAACATCCTCAGCATCGTCTGGCAGATGTTAAAGGACCTCAGTCTCCTCAGGAAGTGGAGACGGCTCTGACCCTTCTTGTTGACAGCCTCAGTGTTCTTTGATCAGTCCAGTTTATTGTCAATTCATATCCCCAGGTATTTGTAATCCTCCACCATGTCCACACTGACCCCTTGGATGGAAACAGGGGTCACCGGTGCCTTAGCCCTCCTCAGGTCCACCACCAGCTCCTTAGGCTTTTTCACATTAAGCTGCAGATGATTTTGCTCACACCATGTGACAATGTTTCCCACCGTAGCCCTGTACTCCACCTCATCTCCCTTGCTGATGCATCCAACTAGATAGATAGATAGATAGATAGATAGATAGATACTTTATTCATCCCCATGGGGAAATTCAACATTTTTTTCCAATGTCCCATACACTTGTTGTAGCAAAAACTCATTACATACAATACTTAACTCAGTAATAATATGATATGCATCTAAATCACTAACTCAAAAAGCATTAATAATAGCTTTAAGAAAGTTCTTAAGTCCTGGCAGTTGAATTGTAAAGCCTAATGGCATTGGGGAGTATTGACCTCTTCATCCTGTCTGAGGAGCATTGCATCGACAGTAACCTGTCGCTGAAACTGCTTCTCTGTCTCTGGATGGTGCTATGTAGAGGATGTTCAGGGTTTTCCATAATTGACCGTAGCCTACTCAGCGCCCTTCGCTCAGCTACCGATGTTAAACTCTCCAGTACTTTGCCCACGACAGAGCCCGCCTTCCTTACCAGCTTATTAAGACGTGAGGCGTCCTTCTTCTTAATGCTTCCTCCCCAACACGCCACCACAAAGAAGAGGGCGCTCTCAACAACTGACCTATAGAACATCTTCAGCATCTCACTGCAGACATTGAATGACGCCAACCTTCTAAGGAAGTACAGTCGACTCTGTGCCTTCCTGCACAAGGCATCTGTGTTGGCAGTCCAGTCTAGCTTCTCGTCTAACTGTACTCCCAGATACTTGTAGGTCTTAACCTGCTCCACACATTCTCCATTAATGATCACTGGCTCCATATGAGGCCTAGATCATTATGACTATGACTATGGCAGAGTCATCAGAAAACTTCTGAAGATAGCAAGGCTCTGTGCAGTAGTTGAAGTCCAAGGTGTAGATGGTGAAGAGAAAGGGAGACAGGACAGTCCCCTGTGGAGCCCCAGTGCTGCTGACCACTCTGTCTGACACACAGTGTTGCAAGCGCACATACTGTGGTCTGCCAGTCAGGTAATCAATAATCCATGACACCAGGGAAGCATCCACCTGCATCACTGTCAGCTTCTCACCCAGCTGAGCAGGGCGGATGGTGTTGAACGCACTGGAGAAGTCAAGAAACATGACCCTCACAGTGCTCGCCAGCTTGTCCAGTTGGGCGTAGACACGGTTCAGCAGGTAGACGATGGCATCCTCAACTCCTAGTCGGGGCTGGTAGGTGAACTGGAGGGGGTCTAAGTGCGGCCTAACCATAGGCTGGAGCTACTCTAGAACAAGTCTCTCCAGGGTCTTCATGATGTGGGAGGTCAATGCTACCGGTCAATAGTCCTTGGAGCTACTGGGGCACGGCGTCTTCGGTACAGGGACGAGGCAGAACGTCTTCCACAGCACAGGAACCCTCTGGAGACTCAGGCTCAGTTTGAAGACATGGTGAAGTACTCCACATAGCTGGGGGGCACAGGCTTTGAGCACCCTGGGGCTGACACCATCCGGGCCTGCAGCCTTGCTTGGGTTGAGCCAGCAAATAAAGCTTTAGGAAATCCTACACAAGGACGCAAGGACTCCCAAGTCCCTTTGCGTTCCATTTTTGTTTTGTATTTTCACTCCATTTAGTAAATAGTCGACCCTTTCATTTCTTTTATGAAAGTTCATGACCATACTATTTTTGACACTGTATTCCACCTGTCATTCCTTTCCCATTCTTCTAATCTGTCTAAATCCTTCTGTAGTCCCTCTACTTCCTCAAAACTCCTTCCCTCCATCTACCTTTGTATCATCTGCAAACTTTGTAAGAAAGTCATCAATCCCATCATTCAAATCATTGACATTTAATTGTAACCAGGTGACCGCTGAATATTTTTTTTTATTTTTAAAAGTGCACTTATGATTTCTCCCAGTAACACTAAAATAGCTGCCTGTGCCTTTAAGAGAAAATGATGAAGTTATTATGCACATGCAGAGTAGAAAAAGAGAGGTACAAAATTCTAGAAAGATAAACATCAAGTGCTGGGAGCTACTTTTCCCAGGCATAGTGAGGAAAGATTTTCAAGAGTAAAATATTGACACTGGATAGCATGGTCGTGCACAATTCCTTATCGGCCTAGTATCATGAGCAAGGAGAATTTGCTTCAAGGTCTAGTCTATATGAAATGCACGTGTGCCAAAAACTGCCAGTACCATATTGGTTTTGTATATTTTGTTTTATTTATTTTCATACTGCATACATAATCAGTTGGTACACAAGTGTGTGGACCAAAATTTAGCTGAGGTTATAACAGCAGGAACTGTTTTTTGAAACTAATTTTGTTGTTTATATTTTGATGCCTTCTTTCTGCATTAAAATGTTAGGGTAGGTACATGACTCCATGGGCCATCAAGGCAGAGAGCGTTCACTGCACTTGTTGAGAAGCAGATGTTTTTTGGGTGGGCATGAACAAGGATGTGGCACAGTGGATTAAAAATGTTGGCATTGACTGTTAACTAAGGTGCCCCACCCTAAGATCTGCTCCCTCTGGAAATCATTTCTTGTGCTATCGGCCGCTCAAAGTTGTTGCTGTATATTTCACTGTGCTTGAGTCGGCAACTGATGGGTGTGCGAATATCTTTGTAATGACAAACATTTTTTACAAAATTCAGCCAAGCATTCTGAACTCAGGATGGAAAGACGGATGCCACAGCAGAGGTGCTCTTGAGGGAATGGCTTTTCAAGTACAGTGTTTCTGAGGTTACCTTTTGACCAGGCCCGTAACTTCGAAAGTGAAGTCACAGCTGAGCTCTGCAAAATGTATGGGTCAAGAAAAGCTATACTAACCCCACCATCTGACTGGCAACAGTCAGTGCGAGCATTTCAACAGGACAATCCGTGAATTGTTGTGGTAGTTGCCTCCGGAAAAGAAACGCAGGTGGCCAGATTGCCTACCCGATTTAGTGTACGTGTATAATATGACACCTCATGCAACTACCAGATATTCTCCTCATTACCTACTGCTCAGTGTTGATCCCCACTTGCCAGTGGATGCTCTGCTGGGGCAAGAACAGTTTGTGGACAGGAAATATGACTGGTTAGCCATACACCAGAAACGACTGAGTGATACTCATGCTAGAGCAAAAGAATACTCTGAACAGAAGGCTGCGGAATGCATTGCCTTAAAGGAGGATAAAATTCATTGTCCTAAGATTGATGTCAATGCACTGGTTTACCACAGGAACAGATCATGAGGCTGCAATAAAATACAGGATGCTTGGAAATCAACTATCTACAGGGTGGTAAAGATACTATATAACACATACACTGGGGAACTTTTGGAGGGAGGGTCTTTCAAGAGTGTGAATAGGGTAGACATCTGGCCCTGTTAGAAACTTCCCAGCCCAGCTCCTCAAAGGAGACTCCAAACTCCTGTAATTCAAGCTAGCCCTCCACTGGGACATGAATCAGATTCTGAGGATTCAGAGAATGGTGTGATATTGGTAGAAGATGTGTCAGAACTGGGTGTACAGAATCTTGACTCTAGCCTCAATGGCATGTCTCTGGAAAACTGTAAAAACTTCTGGAACTGAGACTATAGGGCCCATTACTGCTGATACAGGGTCAGATGGTGATAGTCCTCCTGTTGCAGCACTCCACAGGAGTAAAAGAGTAAACGTTGGACACCATTCCAAACTACATCATGAAGCAAGGTCAGACCTAGATATGACATCCATAAGTTCTGCAGCAGTGTCACAGATACTGGCCAGTCTAAGTTCAGTTCTCATCAGAGAAGCAGTTCAAGAGATTAAAAGTACCTTTGTAGTGAGCAAGTAATCAAGGATGCTTACATGTATGCAGGGGAGAATGTAACTAGGGGACCATTGCATATCATAAAAGTGCAATTGTGTGTTCACGCTGGTAATGCTAAAATGGTTGCCTGTGCCTTTAAGAGAAAACAGAGACATCATTATGCATTTGCAGGATAGAAAAAAAGAGTTACAATGTTCTAAGATGATGAACATTGAGTCATGGGAGCTGCTTTTCTCTGTCATGGTGAGGAAAGATTTTCGTGAGTAAGGTATCTCCACTGGATAGCATGATTGTGTGAAGATCCTTATCAGCCTAGTAGCGTGAGCAAGGAGAATGTGTTTCAAGGTCTAGCCTATATGTGCTTGGAAATTCAACACGTATGTGCCAAAAATTGCCATTACTGTATTGGCTTTGTATATTTTGTTATATTTATTTTTATACTGTATATGTAACGTGTTGATATACAAGTCTGTGGACCAAAATTAAGCTGAGATTGTAACATCAAGAGCTGTTTTTCTATTCCCACTCTTTGTTTCCGGCCAATCAGCCAATGGGTTTGTAGCTCGCTAAGCAGCCTCTTGTGTGGCACCTCGTCAAAGCCATCTGAAAATCCAAGTGCACAACATCAACTGATTCTGCTTTGACTATTCTGCTTATTATTTCTTCAAAGGATTCCAACAGACTTGTCAGGCAAGAATGTCCCTAGAGGAAATCATGCTGACTATAGGCTATTATATAATGTGCCCCAAATACCCTGAGACCTCATCCTTAATAATCGATTCCAACATCTTCTCAGAGGTCAGACTAACTGGCCTATAGCTTCCTTCCTTTTGCCTCTCTCCCTTCTTGAAGAGTGGAGAGTCATTTGCAATTTTCCATTCTTCTGGAACCATTCCTGAATCTAGTGACTCTTGAAAGATCATTGCCTCCACAATCTCTTCAGCTACCTCTTTCGGAACCCTGGGGTGTACATCATCAAGTCCAGGTGACTTACCTACCTTCATACCTTTCAGATTCCCAAGAACCTTCTCTCTAGTAATGGTAACTTTACACACTGCATGTCCCCTGTCACCTGGAATTTTCACCATACTGTTAGTGCCTTGCACAGTGAAGACTGATGCAAAATACTTATTCAGTCCATCCACCATTTCCTTGTCCCCCATTACTACCTCTCCAGCATCATTTTCCAGCAGTTTGATATCTACTCTTGTCTGTCTTTTGAACTTTATGTAAAAAAAGAAACTTCTGGTATCCTCTTTAATATTACCAGCTAGCTTATTTTCGTATTCCATCTTTAACTTCTTATTAACTTTTTTAGTTGCTTTCTGTCGGTTTCCAAAATCTTTCCAGTCCTTTAACTTCCCACTGTGTTTTGCTCTATTATATGCCCTCTGTTTGGCTTATAATAAGGTTATAATTTCACAGTTTCTCATTGGAGGTCATTTAGATTTAACAGTAAGGTTCTCTGGAATAATTCAGAATTCATTTTTAATCAGTAATGCCCATTAGAAATTTAATTATTATAATTAACCTGTGTCTGTTTTTGCAGTCATATTGTTACCCAGTTCATAATATCTTTTCACATTTCAACTGCAAGGAATTTTAGTATCTGACATATCTCAGATTTATTTTTATTAGAGATGCAGCACGGTATTAGACCTTTCTGGCCCAATGAGCTCATGCCACCCAATTACACCCATGCATTATGGTTAGGATTTGTAGGTCAATTCATCTACCAATCTGCATGTTTTTGGAATGTGGGAGGAAACTGAAGGACCTGGAGGAAATAGGGAAAATGTATAAACTCCTTACAGAGAGCGGCGGAATTGAACTCCTGTCTCTAGTGCTGCAAGAGAATGACACTAACCGTTACTTTATTGTGTCACCTTAACTAAAATATGGTTTAATTTTTCAAAAGGCCAAGCACTGGAAGTAGATTATGTTAGCTTGATGCTCCTTACAAGGAAGTACCAGAGTTCATTGAAAATAAAGAAATGAAAATCACCTATGGAATCTTGAATAAGGATCAAAATCTATACAGTAATTGAGTAGTTTAAGATAGGCCATTTTATTTTACTTACTGAGATTTCAACCTCTTTCAACCTCTCACTGCTATGGGCAGATGTTGCCACTTGCTTCAAAAAGGCAACAATTATACCAGTGCCCAAGAAGAATAATGTGGGCTGCCTTAACGACTATCACCCAGTAGCACTCACATCGACAGTGATGAAATGCTTTGAGAGATTGGTTATGACTATGTATGCAGGTATGCAGAATCCTGGAAATCTCCTGTGTACCCACTCTAAAGTTTCCACATCATTCCTATAGTGCAGTGACTTCCAACTATTTTAATGCCATGGAGCCTTACCATTAACCATTTGAGAACTTCTGCTATATTGGTTGACCAGAACTGAACACAATGCTCCAAGTGTTATCTAACTAGAGTTTTATAGAGCTGCACATTACATTGTGGCTCTTGAATCCAATTCCTTCCACTAATTAAGGCCAACACACCATGTGACTTTTTAACCACCCTACTAACTTTAGAGGCAGCTTTGAGGTATTTGTGGGCATAGACCCCAGGTTCGCTCCATTCCTTCACACTGTTAAGAATCTTGCAAATATCCTGTACTCTGCCTTCATGTTCAACTGTATCACTTCACACTTTTCCAGATTGAACTCCACCTGCCACTTCTCCACCTGATTCTGTGTCCTATCATTAAAATGGGCCCTTTTCTATTTTTTTGTTTTTTCTTCAATAACCCTGTAGTCAAATTAAGAATTATAAATCTAAATTGTTTAATTGTATGTGGTGTACTGTCTGTTATTTCATGGTACTGATTTATAACAAATCACGCAGCATCCACACAAACAGAGGAGTTTTGGGGTGGACTCGCATCTCAGCCTCACCCATTTGGCAGGGCTAGAGAGTGTCTTCCCTAGACTTCGGCAGCTGACAAAACCTGAACGTTACACCTGGATGAGAAAGCATATTTACGAGAATGGGTTGAGAGAGCTATGGCTTTTCTCTTTGGAGAAATGTGTGTTGAGAGGTGACATTTTTTACATTGTGTGGTAGATGTGTTGAATACGATGCCAGAGTTGGGGGTAGACACAGATACAGTAAGGACATTAAAGAGACACTTCAAAGGGCATATGGATGAAAGAAAAGTTGAGGTCTATGTGAGAGGAAAGAGTTAGATTGATCTTGGAGTTTGCTGAAAGTTCAGCACAACATTAAGGGCTGAAAGGCTTGTACTGTACACTTTTACATGGGTTCAATCCTAACCTCAGGCTCTGTCAGTGTGGAGTGTAAATTTGCCCCCAGGGATGATATAGGTTTCTTCCAGGTGCTCCTATTCCCTACCACAGTTCAAAGAGGTTCTGACTGGTAGGTTAATTGATTCAAGTAAATTACCCTTCCTGTTGGTGAGTGGTAAAATGCAGGAAGTGCAGGGGGAATAAAATGTGATTGTTGTAGGATTCATACAAGTTAGTGCATGATACTCAGATAGACTCTGGACCAAAGGACCTATTTCTGTGCTGTATGATTTCATGAATAAGTGAAATAAATATGGATGATTATGACTTGGCCTCTATTTACTAAACATCATAAGAGGGCTCACGTTAAAACTGCAGTTAATGTAGTCTACAACTGAGCACAAATGCAATTTGTAATTTGTTCTCAGGAGAAGAGTCAACCAACACAACTGTTGCACCAAATGACAGGGGACAAGGTAGACACAAGGCCACCTCAAAGCATATCACCAATGGAGATCTCCTGTCTATTAATTATTGAAGAGATAAAGATCAACATACCAAACTGGTCAAGGTGACAAAAGATGGTTCAAATGAAAAATGCAAAGGGCTCGACTTGCATCAGAGAATGTACTATATTGACTGGAGTTTGGCAGTTACTCCTGCAGATTCGAATGCTGTCAGCATATCAAATCTTACTAATGACCTTATAATTCACAGAAGGCACACGGTGATTTAGACAAGCTCATTGATCATTTGAGGTCATTATCAATGTGGAAGAAAGATTTGCAGGATGCCAGGATGAAAATCCAGTTAATCTCAGATAATATCAGATCAGATTCATTTATTTATCATATGTACATTGAAACATCACAATGAAACGTGTCATTTGTATTAGCAACACATTCTGGTGCCACCATAGCATGCCCACATGCTCAGAAGAACAACACATAACACCAAAAAAACAGAGCACAACTTGATGCTCTATCAATAACTCTAGGAGACTGGAAGTAGAGTAAATAACGGTAGGCTTTTATTAACAGCGAAAACGGAGCACGACCATGTTGGATGACTGTGGGAGGAGCAGTGCCCCAATCACCTTTATACAGGGGTCTGTGGGAGGAGCCACAGGAGCAGTCAGCAGAGGGGCGTGTCCAGACAGGTATACATGGTTTACCACACAACTAAAACAAAACATAACCCTTTCCACTTTCCTACCCACCCACGCACACAGAAGTTCCTCAAATCGCAAGCCTCTGGGCCTCCATTCTCCAGACTTCAGGCTCTGACTTCTGGACTTCCGATCAACCTTCAGTGTTCTAACATTTGTATTTCCCCTTGGACTAGCAAACAGCAGAACCCCAAACTCCAAGCTCGAACTCTGCGCATGCCAACTCACCTGTCACCTGTCTACTTGCCTGGCATTTGAGCATGAAGCACAAAGTGAGAGACTACACTGTGAATTGATCTCTATCTCCTCCACATCCCTGTCCCTAAACCCTAATCTGACTCTTACCTCCCCTCTCTGTTGTGGAAACCATCCCCACGAACTTAAGTTTGAGTCATGAACTTGATGGAGACTGCAGTTGGCCGCCACCTTCTCTGAAACATCTTGTCCAAATTGAAGGTTCAAAGGTTCATTTATTATCAAAGTATACAACTCAGAAATTCTTCTTCTCCATGTAGCCATAACCAAGAAAGAAGAAAGGAAGCATGATCATCAACCCCCAAATCCCACCTGCCCACACAAAAAAGTGAACAAAAATGGGACACATCAACCACCAAATCCACCCTCCTCCCACACAAAAAAAATGAACAAAACTAAACATGCACATCAACCCCCAAAACCACCCTCCTCCCACACAAAAAAAAACGAGAAAGATCAAGCAAAGAAGTCCAAGTCTACATCCAAAATGCAGGAACCTGGGCACCATTCTCTGGGCACTGTGGCAAGCTGTCCCCTCTCCGACAGCATAGCAGAACGATCCTCAGCAATCAAAAGGCATGCATCCAGTGCTCACACTTTGCATTGACCTTGATGTTTCAATCTCCCACGTCACTTTAATTGTTGAACAATGGAAGCTTTAATTGGCGAAATGAAGCCATCCGTTGGCTCGCATCCCCTCCCACAGCCTCCCCGCCATGAGGTTCACGCATGCTGCCTCTGCATCCTGGATTCCTGTCATCAATTCAGAGAAAAATAAAAATGCTGATAAAGGCATTTTTTTTTTTCAGATTTATTTAATGAACTATCCAGCTTGTCTTCCACATTTAAATTCTGTGAGAACATTTTAAACAGCTTAATAGATACACATGAATTAACCACGAAGCAAAAAAAAACCTCGAGGAATGGAGATTACATTAGGGAAAGGAAGGTGAATATGGCTTTGTGCCTAGACTTGCTACTTCTGACTCTCACCCGCTCACTGTAACCTGGGTTCATTACGCTGATTCTTTGTCCTGGCTATTGATGCACAGGCAGCATAACCAAGATCCTACCTCAGAACTCCCAAAAGGAAGCTAGATGAGTGACAGATCTTCCCCTCCTGCCATAATGGGTGGCTACTTTCAATAAAGCTCTGGGATCTCCTGAGATTCAGAGACACTGTCAAGAAACACTCCGGACTTTTTTTAAAAATGAAATCACAGTGGACAGTTTTCTAATTAGGACAATAGGGTATTTCAGAACATTATTGCCAGAAATGGTATTTCAAGGCAGTTTGAGATTCCTAAACTGCTGAAGGATGTAATCAATATGTAATTCTTGGATAAAATAATTATCAAAAATGAAAGCACATTGTTCAGGTGGTAAAGCATTGGTTGGGAGAGGCAACAGGCTAGATAACAGCAAGCAGAAAGTACGCAGAAATGGAGTGTTTTCCAGTTGGTAGAGTGAAAGGGCTGCTGTGCCATAAGGATTGCTGCTGGAATTGTCCACCATTGAAATGTTCACACAACCACTGATCTCACTTTCAAGGACACTTTATTTAATTATCTCATGCTCCCGTTATTATTGCTATTTACTTATATTTGCATTTGCACAGTTTGTTGTCTCCTGCATTCTCAAGTCAAGTCAAATCACTTTTATTGTCATTTCGACCATAACTGCTATGTACAGTACATAGTAAAAATGAGACAACGTTTTTCAGGACAGTGGTGTTACATGACACAGTACAAAAACTAGACTGCACTACGTAAAAAACAACACAGAGAGAAAAAAAATAACTACACTAGACTACAGACCTACCCAGGACTGCAGAAAGTGCAGAAGACAGTGCAGGCATTACAATAAATAATAAACAAGACAATAGTAAACTAATAAACAGTCCAGACTCTGGGTATTGAGGAGTCTGATAGCTTGGGGGAAAAAGCTGTTGCATAGTCTGGTCGTGAGAGACCAAATGCTTTGATGCCTTTTCCCAGACGGCAGGAGGGAGAAGAGTTTGTATGAGGAGTGCGTGGGGTCCTTCATAATGCTGTTTGCTTTGCAGATGCAGTGTGTAGTGTAAATCTCCGTGATGGCGGGTAGAGAGATCCCAATGGTCTTCTCAGCTGACCTCACTATCCGCTGCAGGGTCTTGCAATCCGAGATGGTGCAATTTCCGAACTAGGCAGTGATGCAGCTGCTCAGGATGCTCTCAATACAACCCCTGTAGAATGTGATGAGGATGGAGGGTGGCAGATGGACTTTCCTTAGCCTTCACAGAATGTAAAGACGCTGCTGGGCTTTCTTTGCTATGGATGCTGGTGTTGAGGGACCAGGTGAGATTCTCTGCCAGGTGAACACCAAGAAATTTGGTGCTCTTTGCAATCTCTACTGAGGAGCTGTCAAAGTCCAGCGGATAGTGGTTGCTCCATGCTCTCCTGAAGTCAACAACCACCTCTTTTGTTTTGTTCACATTCAGAGACAGATTGCTGGCTCTGCATCAGTCCGTTAGCCGCTGCACCTCCTCTCTGTAAGCTGACTCGTCGTTCTTGCTGATGAGACCCACCACAGTCGTGTCATTGGCAAACTTGATGAGGCAGTTTGAGCTGTGTGTTGCAGCGCAGTCATGGGTCAGCAGAGTGAACAGCAGTGGATTGAGCACGCAGCCCGGGGGGGCCCCCGTGCTCAGTGTGATGGGTTTGGAGATGCTGCTCCTGATCCAGACTGACAGGTCTCCCAGTCAGGAAGTCTAGGATCCAGTTGCAGAGAGAGGTGTTCAGGCCCAGTAGGCTCAGCTTTCCAATCAGTTTCTGAGGGATGATTGTGTTGAATGCTGAACTGAAGTGTATGAACAGCATTCGAACATACGTGTCCTTTTTGTCCAGGTGGGTTAGGGCCAGGTGGAGGGTGATGGCAATGGGGTCGTCTGTTGAGCGGCTAGGACTGTTGTTTCTTCTTATGCAAGTATTATGGTTAAATCAATTCAGAGGCACCTATTAATCTAATATATACAACTGAACAGCCTCTCTGTTTTAAAGTGCAGAGCCAATATATTATAAAGATCTGCAGTTATCATTGAGAGCTCTCAACTGTCAGTTTTATATTCCCCAGCTTCTCCGCTCTGTCATTCCACATGCAACCTTCCGTGTTCCCACATCCACCAACTACTTGAGATGCAGAGTTGTTGACACAGAGAGTGTGTTTTACAACTTGTCCTATTAAATTAGCTTCAACTTTAATTTTCTCTGCAGCTGCTCTGCCACCCAAAAATGCAAGCTTCATATCTGCAACTTGTTTCAATTCATAACATAGACCTACTTGCATGAAGTGTGAAATGGCAGTTTTGTCATCGATGGGTGCATGACTGTGTTTCAACGATACACATCTAAATTAACGGAGTTGACAAAAGAAGCCTTGGGACCATGGATGCACTTGAATGCTTGAGTTTTGTGTGACATTCTTTAAACTGGTATGAAAACATTTAACCGCATCATACTATTGACATTTCACAATGTTAATCGGAAAGTACCAAACTAATCAATATTTTGGCTGAATAGCAGAATAACAATTTCTTGCTTATTGGGCAAATGCATTTATTTGATCCCATTCAATGTAATACTTGCAATTCTCTCTCAACAGATGGAGGTAAACATTAGATGGCACAAGTTGAACTAGAATGCCAAATGCCTCTGAATTGTCATGATTCGCTGGCTGTATCTTTACTTTGCTGCTAATTTGCTTTAAGATGTTAACACTTATTTTCTATTCCTAAATCCCACAGAAATAGGCAGTTCAGTGTCCACAGTGTCCTACACCTAGCATTTAAGTGCAATTACCCAGGAAGCATAGTATTGCCTCTACTTCCAGAGGAGTTTGTGAAGACTTGGCATGACTTCAAAAACTTTGATAAATGTCTATAGATGTGTAGCGGAGAGATTATTGACTGGCTGCATCGATGCTATTGAACAGAATATCCTACAAAAGCAATGGGTATGGCCCAATACATCACAGGTAAAGCCTTCCCCACCATTGAGCATATCTACAGTGGCATGCAAAAGTTTGGGCACCCGTGGTAAAAATTTCTGTTACTGTGAATAGCTAAGCGAGTAAAAGATGACCTGATTTCCAAAAGTCATAAAGTTAAAGATGACACATTTCTTTAATATTTTAAGCAAGATAACTTTTTTTTAATTTCCATCTTTTGCAGTTTCAAAATAACAAAAAAGGAAAAGGGCCCAAAGCAAAAGTTTGGGCACCTGGTATGGTCAGTACTTAGTAACACCCACTTTGTCAAGTATCACAACTTGTAAACACTTTCTGTAGCCAGCTAAGAGTGTTTTAATTCTTGATTGGGGGATTTTTGCCCATTCTTCCTTGCTTCTAGTTCTAGTTCTGTGAGATTCTTGGGCCGTCTTGCATCCACTGTTCTTTTGAGGTCTATCCACAGATTTGCGATGATGTTTAGGTTGGGGGATTGCGAGAGCCATGGCAAAACCTACAGATTGCGCCTCTTGAGAGAGTCCATTGTGGATTTTGACGTGTGTTTAGGGTCATTATCCTATTGTAGAAGCCATCCTCTTTTCACCTTCAGCTTTTTTACAGATGGGGTGATGTTTGCTTCCAGAATTTGCTGGTATTTAATTGAATTCATTCTTCTCTCTAGCAGTGAAATGTTCCCCGTGCCACTGGCTGCAACACAAGCCCAAAGCATGATCGATACACCCCCATGCTTAACAGTTGGAGAGGTGTTCTTTTCATGAAATTCTGTACCCTTTTTTCTCCAAAAATACCTTTGCTCATTGCGGCCAAAATGTTCTATTTTAACTTTATCAGTCCACAGGACTTAATTCCAAAATGCATCAGGCTTGTTTAGATGTTTGCAAACTTCTGATGCTGAATTTTGTGCTGAGGATGCAGGAAAGGTTTTCTTCTGATGACTTTTCCATGAAGGTCATATTTGTTCAGGTACCGCTGCACAGTAGAACAGTGCACCACCACTCCAGAGTCTGCCAAATCTTCCTGAAGGTCTTTTGCAGACCTAAACGAGGGTTTTGATTTGTTTTTCTAGCAATCCTATGAGCAGTTCTCTCGGAAAGTTTTCTTGGTCTTCCAGACTTCAACTTGACCTCACCGCTCCTGTTAACTGCCATTTCTTAATTACACTACGAACTGAGGAAATGGCTACCTGAAAATGCCTCACTATCTTCTTATAGCCTTCTCCTGCTTTGTGGACATCATTTATTTTAATTTTCAGAGTGCTAGGCAGCTGCTTAGTGGAGCTGTATATATATATATATATATATATACACACACAATATCTGAAACACATTATATGGAGATGTTTGATGATGAACTTCAATAAAAAATAAATTACAAAAAAAAGAAAGTTGCATCAATTGGCCTTTACTAACGTTGACTGTGAACAAGTCATAGCCCTAACAAGCTAATTAAGGTCTGAGACCTTGGTAAAAGTTATCTGAGAGCTCAAATCTCTTGGGGTGCTCAAACTTTTACATGGTGCTCCTTTCCTTTTTTTCCACTCTAAAATTGTACAAAACAAAAATAATACACCAAGCTTGCTTAAAATGCTGAAAATAATGTTTCATCTTTAACTTTATGACTTTTGGAGATCAGTTCATCTTCTACTCACTTAACTATTCACAGTAACAGAAATTTTGACCAGGGGTGCCCAAACTTTTGCATGCCACTGTACGTAAAGTGTTGTCACAAGAAAGTAGAATGCATCATCAGGAACCCTTACCACCCAGGTTATGCTCCCTTCTCACTGTTGCCAACAGTAAAACATTCAGGAGCCTCAAGACTTCCACCGTCAGTTTCAGGAGTGGTTATTACCATTTGTACTGAAGGAAGTAACTTCATTCAGCTTCACTTGCCCCATAATTAAAATATTCCCACAACCTATGGGCTCACTTTCAAGGATTTTTTGCTTCATGTTCTCAATTATTTACTTATTGTTTATTTATTTTTGTATTTGCACAGTTATTTATCTTTTACACATGTTTGAATGCCCAAGTTGGTGTGGTATTTTGTTGATGTTATAACAGTTATTATTCTATTACGGATTTATTGAGTATGCCTGCAAGAAAATTAATCTCAGGGTTGTACATGGTGACACAATACATTTACTTTGAACTTTGAACTTTGCTAAATCTGGAATTATATACAAACCGGAGATGGAAAAATAAATCTTTCCTTTCAGTTAGTCCTGATGAAGGGTCTCAGCCCAAAATGTCGACAGCGCTTCTCCCTATCGATGCTGCCTCACCTGCTGCGTTCCACCAGCATTTTGTGTGTATTCCTTGAATTTCCAGCATCTGCAGATTTCCTGGTGTTTGCCATGGAAAAACAACAAACCTTTTCTCTGAAAAGATCATTGAACCAGACAATTGGTTGTTCTTTGATCATAGCTACTGTGAGTAGCCTGCAATTTTTTAGAAACTAACTGATTACCGATCTATTTTTAGTTGAATCTAAATTCACCATTTACTATGATGGAATTCGATCTCAGAATAAATATTCTGGAATGTTGTCATCACTTTACCCTGTAGGAATGTAACCCTAATCAGAAGAAATTGAATTTGCACAATTTAGAACCACAGCAATGACAGTGCCTTGAAAAATTATTCAGTTCCTACAACAACAGCATATTTTACTGTGTTATTTTCAAAAGCTAAAATACATTGAAGAAGGATTTTTGAGGTAATTTACAAAACATTGTGCATCACACCAAATCAAACAAAAAATGTTAAAACCTGTCAACCCTTTACTAAAAATTCAATTCAGTTATGTGAACAAAGGGTTGGGGGCCAAATACTTTTTCAAGGCATTGTGGATTACCGAGGTATTTGTTGGTGCAATATCTGAATCAAGTAGAGAGATGTGGATTTACCATTTGTAAGGACAAGATTTTTATTTTTAAATTTATTAAGTCTAGACTAAAAGTCTGTAACTTTTGTTTTTATATGGTCTTCAGCTGTAGATGTGACTTATTGCAATCAGAATGCAACTGTAAGACAAATCACCTTTATTGGAGTTTAGGACTTTCTCTCCAGTCTCACAGTACTGGGCCAAATGTTACCATTCATGACCTCAGTCCATTATATGTTTGTTTTCCTGAAGCAGCATGTAAAGTTTTCTTTGAATAAGAATGGTACCAGACCTTATTATAATCCACAGAATCAGTTTCTCTACTTAGTAATTTAGTAAAATAGTTATTTTTCTCCCCAGGGAAAATAACCAATTTCAAAGGGTAATTACCCATTCAATATAACATGGAAACATTGAGAATGACTCATTCCTGTGAAATCTTGTACATTCAAAGGAATATCATGGGGTATCCAATTTCAAAATAGTAGGTATTAATCAAACTATTTCAATTTTTATAAACACAAGAGATTCTGCAGATGCTAGAAATCCAGAGCAACACACACAAAATTCTGGAGGAACTAATCAGGTAAGGCAGCATCTATGGAAACTTCATTTTTCTTCTTTCTGAACGCTTTAACAATTTGGACTGGACTCCTTTGTTATATCTCCGTGCCTGGAGAAATGTACAAACACAAGAAAATCTGCACTTGCTGAAAATCCAAAGCAATGCACACAAAATGCTGGAGGAACACTGGAGACCAGGCAACATCTATGGACAAGAGTAAACAATCAACATTTCAAGCTGAGACCCTTGATCAGGACTGAATATTTTTTCAAGGCATTGTGTATTTCCAAAGCTGTACCACCGAGGCATTTAGGCATGGATCATTCCTAATATTTCCATATAATGCTGAATGGGCAACTACCCTCTGAAACTGGTTATTTTTCCATGGGGAGAAAAAGTACATTTTACAAAATGACTAAGTAGAAAAACCGATTGAGGATTTTGATAAGTTCAGACCTCATTGTTATTCAATGAAAACTTTACATGATTCTATAGGAATAATGGACTGAGGGCATGCATGATAACATTTGGCCCGGTACTGTGAGACTGGAGAGAAAGGCAGTAAACGGCAATAAAGGTGGCTTGTCTTACAGTTGCAGTCTGATTGGAAGGATTCACATCTGCAGCTTAAGACCACATAAAGACAAAAGTTGTTGACTCAGACTATACTTAATAAATTAGAAAATAAAAATCTCGTCCTGACAACTGGGAGGTGTGCATGCCCTGGGTGCTGGAGGTCCTTAATAATGGACGCTGCTTTTCTGAGACACCACTCCCTAAAGATGTCCTAGGTACTTTGTAGGCTAGTGCCCAAGATGGAACTGAGTAGATTTACAACCTTCTACAGCTTCTTTTGGTCCCGTGTAATAGCCCCTCCATACCTGTCAGAATGCAGCCTGTCAGAATGCTCTCTATGGTAAAACTATAGAAGTTTTTGAGTGTATTTGTTTACATGCCAAATCTCTTCAAATTCCTAATAAAGTATAGCTGCTGTCTTGCCTTCTTTATGACTACATCGATACGTTGGGACCAGGTTAGACTCACAGAGATCTTGACACCAGGGAACTTGAAGCTGCTCTCTCTCTCCACTTCTGATCCCTCTATGAGGATTGGTATGTGCTCCTTCATCTTACCCTTCCTGAAGTCCACAATCAGCTCGTTCGTCTTACTGACGATGACTGCCAGGTTGTTGCTGCAGCACCATTCCACTAGTTGGCATATCCTACTCCTGTATGCTGTCCTGTCACCACCTGAGATTCTACCAACAATGGTTGTATCGGAAGCAAATTTATAGATGGTACTTGAGCAATGGCTAGCCACACAGTCATGTATATACAGAGAGTAGAGCAGTGAGCTAAGCACACACCCCTGAGGTGCTCCAGTGTTGATTATCAGTGAGGAGGACATGTTATAACCAACATTTGGTACTTAATATGATCATCCAACAGATGCTGGTTGGTAAACTGCCCTCAACGGGTCTCAACACTGTTGTTGCAAGAGCAAAGTCACCGGAGAGAAGTACTGGTAGCTATAAACCAATTGCTTTATTCGACAAAATGAGATATAGCAGGCATCAGATGGAGACCCTTTCGGAGCAAGAGGTCTGTTTCACTACACAACATTTTACGGGCTAAAGATCAGAGAAAAATTCAGGACAATTCAAACAAACTGCACTTACAATGAGCAAACACGAGGAAATCTGCAGATGCTGGAAATTCAAACAACACACACAAAATGCTGGTGGAATGCAGCAGGCCAGGCAGCATCTATAGGGAGAAGCACTGTCGACGTTTCGGACCGAGACCCTTCGTCCTGACGAAAGGACTCGGCCTGAAAGGTCGACAGTGCTTCTCCTCATAGATGCTGCCTGGCCTGCAGTGTTCCACCAGCATTTAGTGTGTGTTGCACTTACAATGCTTCCTTTGAACAATCTGTAACACTTTCAAGTGCCTGGATCTTCCCACCAACACCCCTCCCAGTTTGCACTGATGTTACAGACACCCAAATACATGCAAGTAACAAATTTATATCAGCATGTCAATTCTTCTACATAACTTGATTCACGGTTCTTGGGAATCCATTGTAAAGAGGCGCATTTTAGATTTAATCCACAATTCGTATTCAAATCTGGAGGCCGGTAGTTGAGGTCAGTTAAAGTTATTTGCTACATGTGCTAACTCAAAAAATTACTCTGACAACAGTAATTTCTTTAGTCTTCTACACATTGAGACTCAAGCTGTTGTGCTTGCACCGTTCTACCAGCGCTCTGCCTCGTCTCTGTACTTTGTCTCGTCATTGTTGTTGATGAAGTGAACCACTGTTGTGCTAAAGATGAACTTGATTTGGTTTGAACTGGATCTAGCTGTGCAGTATGAACAGCAGTGGGCTGAGCATGCAGCACCAGGGGAAGCTGGTGCTCAGCATGATGGAGCTAGAGATGTTGCTACCAACACAGACTGACTGTGGCCTTTCTGTCATGATGTCCAGGATCCAATTACAGGGAGAGGTGTCTGTTTGAGTGATTTTTAGGGTTAACACATGTAGCGAATGACTTTAGTTGACCACAAGTCCATACAAAGATTGTGAGGACTACTGAGATAATCATTGTAGTTTCTCTTCCACCTACCAGAGATATTTATCAGGAACGCAGCATATGCAGGGCCCTTCGCATTGTCAATGATCTCTCCCATTCATCCAACAATCTCGTTGACCCCCTTCCATCAGGCAGGAGGTACGTTAGCATTTGGACAACTATTTGGATGGGAAATAGCTTCTTCCCCCAGGCCGTAATACTACTGAACTCCCTGCCACCACCTAGGTCTCATCACACATAAAGCGCCAGTAGTTTTATTCTGTTTATAATCTGTATTGCAAGTGCACCTTATTTTTTGTTAATTTACAAGCAGTAATATTACTTTATGTGTTATGTGTGTGAGTTTTACAATATATACTGTGTTGTGCACCTTGGTCCAGAAGAATATTGTTTCATTTGGTGGTACGGTTGAATGACAATAAACTTGAACAAAGTTACTGTAATTAAGGAAAAGGATGATACATTTTGTCACATATTGCATTGCTTTGGATCAATATATTGATCCAGGATGGTCATGAGTATACAAGGTTCAGTTCATGGTATGAGAGGTAAAGAGACACAGACGATGTTTTAGTGTTAGTTATTACATTAATGATTTTTAGTCTCTTAATATCCTGGTTCACCACTGATTAAAGCAAAATGATTAATCCTGCCAAGTAAATAGAAGAGTTTGGTGCTCTGTGGGGTGGGGTGAGGGATTTGCTTCCTTCATCCCCACAATGAATTTCAGGACTGTGATGGAATGCGAGTTCAAGTTCAAGTTGAAGCTTATTGTCATCTGACTGTACATATATACAACCAAATGAAATAACATTCCTCAGGGCCACGGTGCACCTCAGAATATATATGACACACTGCACATAAAAATACATTACCACAAATAAGTTAATAAAATATAATTCAAAATGCACAGCACAGATAAACAGTAAATATAATGTACAAGATATTAAGAAGAATAGACAGAGTGGACAGCTAGCGCCTCTTCCCCAGGGCACCACTGCTCAGTACAAGAGGACATGGCTTTAAGGTAAGGGGAGGGAAGTTCAAGGGAGATATTAGAGGAAGGTTTTTCACTCAGAGAGTGGTTGGTGCGTGAAACGCACTGCCTGAGTCAGTGGTGGAGGCAGACACACTATTGAAGTTTAAGAGACTACTAGACAGGTATATGGAGGAATTTAAGGTGGGGGGTTATATGGGAGGCAGGGTTTGAGGGTCGGCACAACATTGTCGGCTGAAGGGCCTGTAATGTGCTGTAATATTCTATGTTCTATGTTCTATAAACAGCTTGCTGTCTCTGTGACAAAACCTCAGTGGTGCCAGTTTATTCATTAGTCTTACAGCCTGAAGGAAGAAGCATCTATCCAGTCTGGCTGTCCTAGTTTTGCTGTTTCTGTAGCTCCTTCCTGCTGGTAGTGAGCTAGAGATTGTGGGATGGGTGATAGGGATTGTCAACAATCCTTTGAGCCCTTTGTATACAACGCTCCCAGTGAAATGTCACAAATAAAGGGAGGGAGACCATAGCGATCCTTTCAGGAGCTTTTATCTTCTGTAGGGTCTTGTGTCTTTTAGGAGGGCCGGAATGGCCTGTTTCCCTGCTGTGATTGATTGATTGTTATATGGCTGATGCCTTGCAGCTTCCTTACCACACAATGATGCAGCCAGATACTTTTGCCGGTGCTCCTGTAGAAAGTCCTTAGAATGAGGGTGAGGAGCCTTGCATAGCTCAGTCTCCTTAGAAAGTGTAAACGTGGCTGTGCCTTCTTGATTAATGAGGAGCTGTTGTGGATCCAGATTAGGTCTTCCATTGTGTGCACATCATGAAACGTTGTGCTCTTGACTCTCTGTACAGCAAAACCATTGATGTGCAAGGGAGAGTGGGTGTCCTGTGCCTTCTTTTGTCTTGACCACATTGAGATTCAGGTTGTTGTTCTCATGCCATTCGACAAGCCTCTCTACCTTCTCTCTGTATGCTGACTTATCATTGTTGCTGATGAGGCCAGCCACTGTTGTATCATCAGTGAAATAGATAATGTGGATCTTTTGTACAATTGTCAGTCGGCAGCATGAACAGCAGTGGGATGAGCACAAAGCTCTGGGGTTGGGGGCAGGACGCGACTGTTTTTGACTCACACTTGCCAGTATGGCTATTGCTCAAACAATGCTCAATATGCTTGACATCATCCATGAAAAGAAATAATCCTGCTCATCAACCCATCCATTCCATCCTGCAGATGATTGCAATGTACACCATCTAGATGTGCTGTAACAATTCAGTTTATAAAATACATCACTAAAATATTGACTTCTGACACCCAAATGAATGAAGAGCAACTTTCTCCTAAATTTACATGACATTCTGAAATTTATGACCATTCACTCATTTTCATTCATAGGAACATACAAGTTAAAAATAGGAGTGGAACATAAGTCACTTAAATCTGATGCACTATGCAATCATAAATAATCTCACTGACCTCAGCTCAAATTCTTACATCTTGGCAATAACTTATTCATTCTCTATCTTTTCAGATATAACCACATCTATCACTACCTTAAATACATTCAGAGACTCTACTTCCATTACTCATTGGGAAAGAATTTCTAAAACTTCAAATCCACCTTAAATGGATATTCTTGGCCTTTTCTCCTGGGAGCGATGGAGGATGAGAGGTGACCTGATAGAGGTGTATAAGATGATGAGAGGCATTGATCATATGGATAGTCAGAGGCTTTTTCCCAAGGCTGAAATGGTTGCCACAAGAGGACACAAGTTTAAGGTGCTGGGGAGTAGGGACAGAGGAGGTGTCAGAGGTAAGTTTTTTACACAGAGAGTGGTGAGTGTGTGGAATCGGCTGCCGGCAACGGTGGTGGAGGCAGATAAGAGACTTTTGGATAGGTACATGGAGTTTAGAAAAATAGAGGGCTATGGGTAAGCCTAGTAATTTCTAAGGTAGGGATACGTTTGGCACAACCTTGTGGGCTAAAGGGCCTGTATTGTGCTGTAGTTTTTCTATATAACAGTGACCCTTTATCCTCTTCCCATTCATCCTGTCAAAACTCTATAGGATCTTGTGTCTTCATCACTCCTTTTAACTCCAAACTCCAGCAGATCAAAGTGCAGCCTTTTGCCAAAAAGTAGCTCAACCACTCCTTGAGTCTAGCAAATCCTCACTGGATTGCTTCCAACAATTCATATCCTTCCTTAATAAGCAGACTAAGAGCATATACATTACTTCAGAAGTGGTATCAAAGCCCTATTAGGATTTAATGCTTTCATTTTACTTTTGTAGTTGGTCCCCTAATAATGATAACAGTAATTGTTTTCCCAATTACTTACTCGTGTCTATCTTCTGCATCTACCTATTGAACACTCTTGTGGGAGGACCTTAGCCAAAAAGGTGACAGTGGATCAAAAAGATGTCTCAAGGACTTTCGAAAACATTAGTAAATGCTGACCTGCCAACGACACTTCTATCCGATTTACAACAAAAACAAAATTACAACTTAGAACTAGCCAAGAAAAAACAACTGTTTATCACTTGTGTTAATGGGTAATATTTACCAGATTTTCAATGTCTAGAACTCCAAGATCCTGGCAAAAGACCAGCTGAATCAATTCAGTAGGAGCTGAAAAAGCAGCTTGGAGTCTTCCTCATGGTGGACATCCCAACCTGACTGCAAATCAAGAGTAGTCTGCTGCAAATCCATTTTAAGCAGGTAATCCACTCAAGCATCTGGGAACTTCGAAAACATCATTCTGAATCATCTTAATGTTAGCAGAGAGTTAACTGTCTGCTCTTGCTTTTTGGAAACATTAATATTTAATCAATTGGTCTGCGGTGAATGTACTTAAACCCAAGTGCAGAGTGCTCCCAACCCTGATCATTATTTTGAATCTGTTGAATAATTCAAGGCTGTTGGCTCTGCATCAGTCTGAGGAAGTAAATGCAATTGGGATAAATGAGTTTTTGTTTGTCCAGAAGAACTCAGAATCCAATATTCCTGTCTGCTACCAGACATGCAAAAGGACAAGTTTAAATAAAAACTTTGCAAGCTGCTCTAAATTTCATACAAGTATTATGACCTCCAAGTGTCTGGGAAGAGACTGAGCAAGACCTCAGATTTGGCAAAAAAAAACCTAAGCATCTGCAGGACTACTATAATCCCTGCCCTTCTGCATGTTGAGACCTGGAATGCCTACTGCATACATATTAAACAATAATGAAAAAAAACACCACCAATGTAATGGTGAAAAATACCATGAACCAATTCATTGAAAGCTAAAGGTGATCTCTTCATTATATACAGTTTTGATGCCACTAATTATGAAAAAAGGGTATTCTTATTGCTGAGGCAGTGCAGCAAAGTTTTACTCAGCCAGTTGCAATGATAGTTTGCTGTACAAGTAGTGATGGAATAGTTTAGACCCACAATCCCTCGTTCAAAAGAATAAGTGGTATCTTTGAAGGTTACAAAATTCTTAGAGGACTTAAGTGGATGTAGGACTAACATTTTCCTTCGTCAAGGAGTTTAGAAGCAAGAGTCATAGCCAAGGATAGATTATGAAGAAATATGAAGAAATTTCTTCACCCAGAGGGTGGTGGGTATTTTGAATGTTCGAAGCTAGGAAACTTTGTGTTGTATTTGTTTACAAAAAACCTCAGCATCTTTTACCAGGTCAGTTTTGGAAGCTTTGGTCACTTTCAGCTGATTACATTGGGTGGGCCACATCTTTCACGTGCCTTTTACCTGTCTCTCTAAACAAACCTATTCTTTTCTGCCTGGGAAGAAACTTAAGGTAAACAGAGAGACATGGGGAGAGAAAAAAATAGTGCTTAAAAGTTTCCTTGAATAAATGTATCATCCCCAGCATCTCTTGTAAACCTCTGACCATGACTACTAGGTGGTGGAGAAATATTCTGTGTGATGTTGAGAAAAGAAGCCTTGCATGAAGAACACACAGGCGGACCCAGCCACCTCACAAGCCTACTCTTGTACCCACATCTATAGGGAAATCATTGGTCCTCACATTGCCCTCATAAGCCATTTCATAACACACAAGACTAGAGTGTAAGTGGATCTCACAAACCCCAAGAACTACCCAAGAAGAAGTTCTCATCCAGACTACTGCTGCCGCACCTGCAGCCCATCCCATCTTGTTCCAAGCCAAAAAGTTTTGATTCAGTCACATCTCTTTACCCACATCAAAACCTAGTAACTCTCCATTTCTGAAGTTCTTGATTTACAAAGTCCACTGCAATATAAAGTTCCAAGTTTTCATACTGTTGTTAAAAATATGCAATTATTGACTAGTTGGGTACGATGAGTGGAATACCATAGGGAGCAGTGCATGGGCTCCAGCTACTCACAATCAATTATTTGTTTGAGGGAACCAAGTATTTGTTGATGATACAAAACTCAGGCAAGACCAAGAGTAGGATGAAGGATTTCAGAGGCTTCATGGGGATATTATCAATCTGAGTGAATGGGCAAGGACGTGGCAGGTGGGCCATGAATGGGGAAACATGCAAAGCTATCCACTATGGTACACAAACAGCAGAATACATTTTCTTTTTACAATGGCAAGAGATTGGCATTCAAAAATCAAAAAGAAGTGAGGCTCATGTGAAGCAGCCGTTATGGGAGCGTGCCAGTGCTAGAGAGGGGATCTGAGGCTTTGGCTCAAGAGGCTTCAGCTAGAAGACATGGAGGCTATGGTGACCTTCTGCTAAGTTTATTTCTTATTGCATAATTGGAGAGGTGGTAATTGCAGTCAGGACATTGAAGTGCTCCTTTTGTGGAATGTGGAAAGATAGGAAGACTTTCAATATCCCTGATGACTATACCTTCAAGAGGTGCATCCAGCTGCAACTTCTTAAAAACTCTGTTATAGAAATAGAGTTGGTGCTGGATGAACTGCACATCATTCAAGAAACTGACGGCTTGATTAACAGGAGAAACAGGGAGGGATAGTTATACCTAAGGTGCAGGACGCAGGTAATTGGGTATCCATCAGGAAAATGAAATGGGATAGGGAGCCAATGCAAGGTACCTCGGTGGATGTTCCGCTCAATAACAAGCACAGTATATCGTTTTGGCTACTGTTGGGTGAGATGACCTAGCAGAGGAAAACCACACAAAGAAGTCTCTGGCTGAGTCTGGCTCTGAGTGTCTGAAGGGAAGGTGGAGAAGAAGCAAGCAGATGAGCTTAGAGCATGGATCACCATGTGGAATTACGATATTGTAGACATTAGTAAGGCTCGGTTGCAAGAGAAGCAGGGCTGTCAGCTCAGTGTTGTATGCTTGCATTGTTTTAGACATGATAAAGGGGGAGGGAGCAATCCTGAGATTAGCACCCTGGAGATTCTGTCCTTTAACTTAATATCTAATTCCTTGAACTCAGTTTACAGAACTTTGTCACCCTTCCTGACTATGTCATTGGTACCGAGGTAGGCCACAACATCTGGCTTCTCACTGAAGCCCCTTAAGACAAGTCCTCAGGTCGCCACTATGACAGTGGGCACTTCCAAAAATAACCACTCCCACTGTGGCCGCACCTCTCAAAGCTAACTTCCTTTAATGGGCCCTTGCCAGTTGCCTAATAAACCAAATGATGTCAACCTTGTTAAAAATCCCAGCAGGCCCCCATCACTTTTTTGGATCTCGCACACCCTCACAAGCAACGGCTCATACTAACTCACGTCAGGTCAGAAAGTACAGGCAGGCCACGCTCGCTTTTATAAATCTTGTGCTCAATCACCACAAGCAGCGGCTCACGCAATGTCATACCCATCAAAAGTCCTTACAGGCCTTTCAACTTTCACACAACACCAAGACATTTGCTTTCACTTCAGTGTATCATCATCCTTTGAACTTTTGCCAAGAGCTGCAAGGGTGTCATGGAAGCAGAAAGGCATTGTCATACCAAGTTGAAATAAGTACTTACTCTACACACACAAAAAAATGTGGCTGTGTGCTGCAGCTCCACTACTAAAATACCAACTAGAATAAAATTGATTAATATTGAAGGCATTGTTATTTCTCCTTCAAATGCCAGACATACATTATAACACACTTGTGATGACAAAGGCATTTTCAGCCCATATGTGATTTCTCACTGTCGGGTTACTGTTCTGTTCTCTCAGTTTTATCTAATTAGGCCAGCTTCCTCTTTGATTGCAACACATATAAAATGCTAGAGGATCTCAGCAGGTCAGGCAGTACCGATGAAGAGGAATAATCAGTTGATGTTTTGGGTTGAGACCCTTTGCTGAATTTAGAAAGTAGGGGGAAGTGTAAGGGGTACAAACTGACAAATGATAGGTAAGACCAAGTGAGGGGGAAAGTAGGTAGTTGGGGGAATGGCTGATGAAATGAGAAGCTGGGAGGTGGTAGGCGGAAGAGTCAAAGTGCTGAAGAAGAAGCAGGAATCCTCCTTTGGAGAAGACAGTAGACCATTTGAAAAAGGGGAGGAGGGGCAAGCGAGGAGAAGAGGGGAGCCTGAATGGGAAATGGAGACATAGAAAAGGGGAGGGTGGAGAAATTGCCAGGTTAAGAAATTGATGTCATCTACCCAGATGAAATATGGAGGTGCTGTTCCTCTGATCTGACACATTGTGACAGCAGAGGAAGCCACAGACTGACATATCAGAATGGGAGAGGGAAGTAAAGTTAAAATGGGAAGTTGAATTGAAATGGATGGTAACTAGTGCGGTGATATCACATGTAAGAACGTCATTGGACAGAGTTCAGAGCATGTGCAGAAACCTGAGAAAGATCTAGAAACATCGAGAAGCATGGCGCTGTAAGACACATGTGTAGTTGTTGCTGTTGTAAATAAAAGTTCTAGTTCTATTCTTCCAGAATATGTTATGTTATTAGAAACCCACAATATGTATAAAGAACACAACAACCAGGAAATCCTCCATTTTGTGGCAGATAGAGGGAAGGTGGTCAATGAAGCGGTTCCCCAGTCCACAAGGATTTGTCTTTGATTGTTCTCTTTAGCAATGACTTTGCAAGTCTTCACATGTTCTTAAGGAGAACAAAATATTATTTTACAGTTCACTATTCAGTTGATTAAACACAGCTCAAGAACAATTGAACAACATTGTATTCAATGTCATTTTAATTTTAAATCAAATTGAGTTTTATAAGGAGAAGATCAGCAAGTGACTGCCTGGTTTAAGCCATTACTCTGTATTTGTCAAGAACATTATTACACTGGGATAATTGGCAGTAATCCTCCAGCTAACGTAATGCTTATACTACTTGCCAAATTGATCACTATAATCTGGTCTTACTGTCTAATGCGGCAGTTGTTCTCAGACAATGCTTGAGGGATCTATCAGAGACAGCTTGAAAAAAACTCTCAAAAATTAATTAAAAGTGTCTGGAACAAGACACCAACAGCTGACAAACTGAACTGAAAGTGCTCAGAAAGTAACAAAAAAGAACTCAGCTTTGGACAAATTAGGAAGTGTACCTGTGAAAAAGACACAAAAGCTTTGACTTTTTCTACATTCAATAATAAGCATTTATCCACCATATGTAGTGGGGAGATAATGAAATCTGAATCCACTTGCTCCATAGTTGTAATATATCCTAACACCATGCTGATATATGTTACTAGACTAGATAAAAGCTAAAGATTTCCTTCCCTGAATGATATTATTATACCTAATAGTTCCTCCTGAAAAAGAAAGAGGAAAAAAATGGAGCTTGATGGTTGCTTGTGTTAGTATTATTTTCCCCAGATTCTTATTTAAATACTTAAAATTTCTAGTTGCCTCAATGGGATTTGAATTCTCAATTTAGGATCAATGGTGCAAAATTTTCTCTGTTGTCTGTCCAATTGTCTGTCTGGGCCATTTGCTTTAAGTAGGTGATTTTATGAACTTACTTTCTGCTCATAAACTTCACAGGATATGCATTGGGAATTAGATTTCAAATGGATTTAGATAAAATTATTGGGAAATAAATGTGTTAGTAAAAAAAATCTCAAAAATCAGCTTCAGAGCAGTATGTTAAAGCGTGGTTTTCCCAAAAATAGTTTGCATTTACAAGTAAAATGTTTTTCTTGCACATTCATACATTTCAGAGAGATGTTATAATGTTGCAATATCTTCCGCATTTCCTTTCTACCTAAGTAGGCCTAAAATTTTTTGATGTGCACAATCCCCCTTAAGACACGGCATTATCATTCTCCATCAAGCACTGAAATGGTCCCTTCAATATGTCCCAGTGCTGTAGAAGTATACAGTTCTTGTATGGTTGGTCATCTACAAAGGCAAGTGCAATTGACAAAGCTTACAGTGTCCTATTCTTTTAAGCTACAGACTGAATGTCAACGTGGAGGATCTACCTTTAATATGCTCAAACATGACACATGCAAGCTAAAATTCAGGCAAGGACAATGGGAATGCATATCATAGGGTGGAAGCCAGGTGACAGGGAATAATAATTAGTTGTGCTAGCTGAGAGATAAAGGTTTGTTCATAATTGGTGACCTATCTGGTGGAACAAAAGAATTTGAATGAAAGTAGGAGCGAGAGAACAAGAAAGAACTGTGAGATGCAAAACATCTTCCACACCACTTCTCCTGAAGTGACCCCTTTATCAAAACTGCAATTTCCTTTCCACAGTAGCTCAGTGGATTCATTATCTTGTTCTGTGATTCTCCTTCTCATCCCTCCTTCTCCTTCCTGGAGCAAGGATAGAGTTCTCACCTTCCACTCCACAGTCATCATTTAATCTGTGCTATGCATTGATTTTTTACAACTATCCTCTCTTTCAGCACCTTTCAGCTTTCTGAAGAGACGATTCTCTGGCTCATATTTCCATTTCTACCATCATCCATTCCTTCTCAGTGCACACTCTAAAGTGTCACAGTCTTTCTTTCAGTGACCACCACAAAAGGACAATGAAAGAACACTTAACAACTGAAATCCTCCGGTCCTTTTCTGTGTTCCAGACACCAATAGGGCGTGTGGAAGTTACATTCGATCTTGAGCTGATACTAAACCAAGACAATGTTGGAGATCATTCAATCATTCATTCTTTCAAGTACATTTATTACCAAAGAATGTATAAATCCTTGAGACTTGCTTGTTCACAGGTAGCCACAAAGCAAGAAACCTGAAAGAACCTAGTTAAAGAAAAAAAATAAAAGACCAACGCTCAATACAGAAGAGAAAGGGAAAAAATATATAAATCATACAAATAGGTGAAGCAAACAACAGCATTCCAAACCAAAAATTGAGTTCTCAGATCCAAAACCTGGAGCAGTTGGGAGTAAACCCAAAGTCTTGCTTATAAACTCATCAAATTAGCAGCACACACAGTAACCAGAGCAGTCTTCATAGCCTCAGCACCATAGAGTAATTCAGCGCCAGTACCAATTTATGAAAATTTGCTGTTTGCATTCCTCTGAGAAAATATTTTCAAGTTATAGCAGTGTGAAGGCTCACTGGCTGGCTTCTGATGCAGTAAGGTAGAGACTTAACACTCTTCACTAAACAACAGTTCATTTCTGGCTGATCAAGTTTAAAGGGTTGGAACAGAAGGTACATTTCTTCTGTGATTACTTTACACAGGCAGAGAATATAGAGCAATAGTCCTGACTGAGTTGACGTGCTCAGAAGGTCATGTAACAAAAATAAAAATAATGTCACACATCAATATGGACCATTAAAACCCAACAAGAGCTAATTAAAATTGCAACATTCTGGAATGAGTTCAATTAATAAATGGCTTTTATAATTTTCAATCATATTGGATCAAGATAGCACGTTGAAAGCCCTCAGAGCTCCACAGATAAATGCATCATTTATTCTGTGGTAAACATAACAAGTTGTGACCCAATTGCAGACAGAGGGCAAATTAAATTGGATTGTTGTCCGATATGCTTGCCAATTTCACACTTGGGTTTAAAGCTTTCTAAGCAATAAATAATTTAATGTAAGTTTATGAAACAAAACAAAACTTGAAAAATATACTAAAGTTCCACCACATGTATAAATGATAAGGTATCTGTGTGCAACAATTTGCTAATGACACAGAGGCTGGGGGTGTTGTGGATAGTGCGGAGGGCTGTCAGAGGTTATAGCGGGACTTTGATAGGATGCAAAACTGGGCTGAAAAGTGGCAGATGGAGTTCAACCCACTTAAGTGTGAGGTGGTTCATTTTGGTAGGTCAAATATGATGGCAGAATATAGTATTAATGGTAAGACTCTTGGTAGAGTGGAGGATCAGAGGGATCTTGGGGTCCGAGTCCATAAGACACTCAAAGCTGCTGTGTAGGTTAACTCTGTGGTTAGGAGAGCATATGGTGCATTGGCCTTCATCAATCGTGGGATTGAGTTTAGGAACCAAGAGGTAATGTTACTGCTATATAGGACCCTGGTCAGACACCACTTGGAGTACTGTGCTCAGTTCTGATCACCTCACTACAGGAAGGATGTGGAAAACGTAGAAAATTTGCAAAGGATATTTACAAGGATGTTGTCTGGATTGGGGATCATGCCTTATGAGAATAGGTTGAGTGAACTTGGCCTCGGAGTGACGGAGGATGAGAGGTGAGCTGATAGAGGTGTATAAGATGATGAGAGGCATTGATTGTGTGGATAGTCAGAGGATTTTTTCCCAGGGCTGAAGTAGCTAGCACGAGAGGGCACAGTTTTAAGGTGCTTGGCAGTAGGTACAGGGGTAAGTTTTTTTATGCAGGGAGTTATGAGTGCGTGGAATGGGCTGCTGGCGATGGTGGTGGGGTTCGATATGATAGAGTCTTTTAAGAGACTCCTGGGTACGTAAATGGAGCTTAGAAAAATAAAGGGCTATGGATAACCCTAAGTAATTTCTAAGGTAAGGACATGTTTGGCATAGTTTTGTGGGCTGAAGGGCCTGTATTGTGCTGTAGATTTTCAAGCTTTCTATGTTTCTATATTTCAAATTCACATTGCAGGAAAAAAAAGTTACCATCCATGCATGGCACGATGACTGTTTATGAGGCACAACCAATCTATGCTAGAGTTTCTCTACATATGCTTCCTCACTCCTTATTTGTCTATCCTTGTTAATACATCCTTTTTCTTTCTCCCTCACCTAGCTTCTTCCTAACTGCACCCTTGCAATTTTCTTCAATCCATTGTGGTCATGATCTCCATATTGTTTTCTTTTTACAATATTTTTATTCAGAAGAAAAAAAACAAGATTTGCAGAGTGCAACACATAGATTAATCTCAACATAACTTGTGTACATTCATATATTGTAATAAAATTTATCAAAATGTTATAGCATAACACATAAAGGTATACCACTCTGTAATCAAAAATTTAAAGATAGGTCATACATCATAAAATAAATTTTTTATATTAAAAAAAGTCAACCCCTACCAACTACCAAAGAAAAAAACTGATGGATGATAATGGATAATTAGAAAAAAAACATATTCGCTTAAGAAGAGAAGATAAAAATATACCTAAAAGTCTGTGCACTGTTAAACTTTATAAATTGGAAAAGTAATTTAGGAAAGGTCCCCAGATATCATAAAAGATTGTTTCGAATTTAAGACTGAGCAGCGGATCTTTTCTAAATTTAAATAAGACATAACATCACGTAGACATTGAAGATGTGTAGGAGGGGTAGACGCCTTCCATTTAAGCAAGATTGCTCTTCTTGCTAAAAGAGAGGTAAAAATTAAAAGCTGTAGGTTAGGAGTATTTAAAGTTATATCTTCATTTGCAATAATACCAAACAAGGCAGTAAGGGGATTAATTGGAGCCTATAAAGTTGTGAGAAGGTATGGAATCTCCATATTGTTGCACTCGTTCAGTTGCCAAGCGAATGATCCTGTCCCATTCCCATTGTGGCAACAGCAGAATTTAAGCTTACCCAATAAATTGGCATAGTAAATCATTAGTAATTATGACAGTTAGGGCATATTCTGGAATTATGGTGTATAACAAATATGCATTTCAACAACAACCAGTCTTCAGATCTGAATGTGGATGTAGATTGAATTTAAAATGCAGCTCAGAACAATGGTCTTTCAGGAGCTGCAGACTGGGGCTGATTGCAAACCAGGAAACCTCTATTCACCTGAGGTAACTGCACATGCATGAATGGAGTTCAGAGACAGGTGATTAACAATCATTTTGGATGTGTTAGTGTGAAGATCTAGGTATTTGAAATTATGTGCAACTCAAAATAAGCATTATGAATGCATTGTAACCATAGAAATTGTCCTATTGTTATCTTTGTTCTTTAAAGTATAAAAATGATGTAATATTGTGTCAGGAGGCTTCTTCTTCCAAGAGTGTCTTGAGAATGATGTCTGCTTGTTTTGCTGAATAAAGACTTCTACATCCATTAGTTTCAGAGTCTCTCCAGTGACTTCATTCTCAGTCACAACAATGACCATAAATATTACCAGATTCTTGGTGATTTAAAAATGATGAAATCTGCCATCATTCCATTGTGGCCTATAGGTGATTTGATATTCGATGAAGTTAACCCTTAAAACTGTCAAGCAAGCTATTCTCATTGTGCCGAAAACTAACATGTTGATATAAAGCAAATTTTGAAAAATGAATAGAATACTCTGCATTAACCTAAGCACTGAATTTGGACATGGTAAGCTTCCTCTCCATCAGACAACCGGCAATTTGGAATTTTTTACATTAGGGAAACAGTGTTTAAACTGAGAGAGTTATTCTGCCAATTGGTCAAGCAATAGGCTAATATTGCCTGTAACATGTGCTAGGTTCCTTAAAAAATACTCCTAGTGTTTTCTGCCGGAGTGCCTGCACACCCACCAGAATGGCCCTGGGGTGTCCTCAGCAAGTCAATCCCATTAGGTCAAGTAGGACAAGGAAACTGCGCACTGATTGCACCCATTATAATCAGTCTGATGATGAATCAGTGATCCTCTTCATTGCTTTTATCCAATGTTGTTCAAGGAAAGTAAGAAAAACACAGAACTTACTCCAGAAGACTTCAATGTCCATCACCAAGTTTAGCTTGCTAGTACCACCACTGAGTAAGAATCCTAGAAGCTGAAGGGCATAGCTACCTGATGAAGTAGGTGTCACGTACTGAACCAAACCTAGACAGGTCATAAATCTTCTTGACCATATGGCAGATGGACATGGTATAATAGCATTATTAGAAGATATGTCTGCACATTAGAAAGTCTTTGGGCCCAGTATGTCCATAATAACTATCAAGCACCTGCTCATTCATAAACTAGAGAATATCTGCAGATTCTGGAAATCCAAGCAACTCACACAAAATGATGGAGGAACTCAGCAGGCCAGGAAGCATCTGTGGAAAACAGTACAGTTGATGTTTCGGCCTCAGACCCTTCAGCAGGACAGTTCATCTTGTTTGACTTCACTTTATTCTCATCAGATTCCCATGAGCTCTCTCCCCATGAATGCATCACTCATCTACAGAATAGGAGCAAGTTACACATAGCAATTAGTTCAAAGGAAATTTATTATCAAAGTACATATACTGTATGTCAACATATACAACCCTGAGATTAATTTTCTTATGAGCATACTCAATAAATCCATAGAATAATAACCATTACAGAATCAGTGAAAGACTCCACCAACTTGGGGGTTCAACCAGTATGCCATAGACACCAAGAATAAGCAAATACAAAAAAAGAAATAATAATAAATAAATATCAAGAACATGAGAGAAGAGTTCTTGAAAGTGAGTCCATTGGTTCTGGGAACATTTCAATGATAGAGCAAATGAAGTTGGGTGAAGTTACCCCCTTTGGTTCAAGAGCCTGATGGATAATAACAGTTCCTGAACCTGGTGGTGAGTCCTGAGGCTCCTGTACCTTCTTCCTGATAGCAGCAGTGAGAAAAGAGCACAGCTAAAATAACACTGAAAATGTGTAATGTCGTCACTACCGTCAAGGAGGTGGTAAGGAGCTGGAAGGTGCACACTCAACACTTTTAGAAGAGTTGCCTCCTATCTGCCATCAGAATTCTGAATGTTTCATGAATATCACTTGTTCTTCCTCTGTTACACCATTACTTATTTTTGTAAATAATAGTAATGTTTCATGTTTTGCACTGTACTGTTGCCACAAAACAACAAATTTCACGACATATGTCAAAGATAATAAACCTGATTCTGAGTCTAAGTGAGACTCAAAACAAGCCTGGAGCTCAAAACTGTGGACCAACTACAGCAATCTCCTGGACCTCTCTATCTTGTTAGATAGATGCTAATGTTGTAACTGTACTGGAACAACTTGACTAGAGGCAAAACTGGTCTAGAGTATGGATCTTCAGTGCTAAACTCAGATCTAAGGTAAAAAAAAAGGAACACAACTCATTCCGAGTTTAGTACTGAAGATCCATACTCTAGACCAGTTTTGCCTCTAGTCAAGTTGTTCCAGTACAGTTACAACATTAGCATCTATCTAACAATGTGAAAAACTACCTGTGTATATCCTATTTGCGAAAAGAAAAAACATCCAGGTAATTGCTAGTCAGCTCTCAAAATGTTCATCTATGTCATCATCAAGATGGCATCGTCTATGTATTTATCTTTCCACTGTTCTTTTTCATGAACAACACACTCAGTTTTGATTTTGCCATTCAGTTTCATATCACAGTCATGAACCGACAGAGTAGTAGATACAAATTGGAGAGTTTAGTGGTCAACCTTGACAGAAAAAGGAACAGATGATGTTCACTGCAAATCAAGGAATTAGTGGAATACTGTTGTACCCATGTTTAGCACACCCTTCTTTGGAAAGGAGCAACATCCAGTGGGCGGCATCCTTTCTGAAAGTTTGCAGCTGCAGCTAAACAGAAAGCTTTGTGAAAATGGAGTCACATCAGGAACATGAGCATCTTTTTTCCAATGCAAACTGGACTCTTGGATCAATTGACTGAATCACAAATTTGGTCTGGATACAAGAAATGTTTAACACTTGCCATGTTTCCACAGAATCTTTGCCTTCTGAACTGTCTGGTTTTTGTTATTGACAATGTGGAAGTAAAAATAGAAGGTCTGCTTCCTCTTTCTGTTTAATGTATAGCAGAAATTATTGAATTTTTAATAGCCTTTTGTATGAATGGCAGCAGGTTTTGACTTTCACCTTTGCCTGATGCGGATATTCCTTAGTAGGTGGGCTGTGTGTAGATCAACTTCCATTTTTTTTGCTATGATTTTCTGAAATGTTGCTCTCTCAAGGAATCAAATCAACATTTGAAGCAATAACCCATTGAGCCTGACAAAACATTTTACAATTCACTCACTCTCCTAATGCTGGACTGCGTTATTATGATATATGATACTCAAATAACACAAATTCAAATAGTTTCAACTTTATGTTTAGGTTAATAGTATTGTTTTCTTGGCAAAGAAAAGGTGTTGATACAGTAGGAATGGATGGAGAAATGAATGTGTAGTGAGAGGTTCTGGAAGGTTGTGACTTTTCCATCACTCCTGATAAATTCCCATTGAGATTCATGACGGCATGCTAATTCAAGTCACAAAGTGAAGTTCATTAGGATTATTATACAGCACCAGATAAGCTGCATATGACCGAAGTAAACAGAAATATCGGACAAGAGTAGTATGAATCTGGAATATGGGGTGGCACGGTAACGTAGTGGTAAGCACAATGCTTTACTCTTCAAACGACAGGGGTTCAATTCCCGCTGCTGCCTATTAGGACTTTGTACATTCTCCCCGTGACTGGGTGGGTTTCCTCCAGATGCTCCAGGTTCCTCCCATGGTCCAAAGACATACCGGTTGGTAGCTTAGTTTGCCATTGTAAGTTGTCCTATGATTAGGCTAGGATTAAATCAGGGCTTGCTGGGCAGCATGGCTCGAAAGGCTGGAAGGGCCTATTCTGTGCTGTATTGCAATAAAATTTTAAAAATATGGCATCTATTGTGAAACTCCCTAAATCTCTTAAATGGGCATATGAAGGAGTTTCAAATTTATGTGGTCTATTACAAATGAGGCACCGAATTACAACAACAGAAATATCCATAATTCTATTGATTTGTAGAAGGACCATACCACATATGATGGGATGAATTATCTGCCATCAAAGCATCTGTGACATTGGATAATACTTGGATTTCTGCTTCATCGACATTTCCCAGATTAGTCTCAAGCAGCTTCTGTGTAAATAGAATGGAAGTCTTCCCGTTGGATCAATGGCATTATGATCTGACACAAGTCTGGGAGGTTGTGGCTTTCCCATCACTCCTGGTAAATGCTCCATTGAGATTCATGATGGCTTGCTGTTTCATGTCACAAAGTGGAATTCATTCAGATTAATATACAACACAAATTAAGCTGCATATGACAGAATTAAACAGAAATATTGGACAAGGTTAAAAACCAACCAGACTACAGTGATCAAAAGAACAAAAATCTGCAGATGCTAAAAGATTTAAACTAAATCCTATTTCTCTTCCTATAGATGATGCTTGAACTTTGAGCATTTCCGGCATTTATTACACCTACAATGTAGTCTATGATTTCTCCAGAAGCTTTTCAGCAGACATGCACCATTTTAATATCATTTTAAAAATATTTATATATATATATAGTGAGTTTACTTTATGTCATTGGATTTGATTGTGCAAGGTTGTGCTTTTTCAAAAATGCCAGGCTTTAATGCAAGCTCTGGTTCAACTTCTGGCATCTGGACCTGACTTCACCAGACAGTCCTTAAATGCAAAATCTGCTCAGCAAGCTTCTTGCATTCTTTGCTTTCTCTGCTGTTGTCCATGTGCCTACTTCTGACGTTCCTGGGTGTCAATATCTGACAATCTATCCTGGACCCAACATATTGATGCAGCTACAAAGAAGGCACAACAGTGGGTGTACTTCATTAAGAGTTTTAAGGAATTTAGTACATCATCAAAGGCACTTGCAAATTTCTACAGATGTATTGTAATGAGCTTTATAACTGACTGCATCACTGTCTGGTGTTGGAGAGGGGATGCTACTGCACAGGATCAAAATAAGTTGCAGAGAGTCATAAATTTTGTCAGCTCCAACATGGGCACTAGCCTCCATAGTACCCAGGACATCTTCGAGGAGCAATGGCTCAAAAAGGCTATTATTAAGAACTCCCATCACTCAGGTCATGCCTTGTTCTTATTGCTACCATTAGGAAAGAGGCACAGAAGCCTGAAGGCACCCACTTAGCAATTCAGGAACAGCTTCTACCTCTCTGCTATCTGATTTCTGAATGGACATTGAACCTATGAACACCACATCACTACTTTTTAATTTCAATTTTTGCACTACTTATTTAACTATTATATATTTATATTTACTGTAATTCTCATTCTTTTCTCTATTATTATGTTTTGCGATGTACTGCTGCCACAAAGACAACAAATTTCACGACATATGCCAGTGATATTAAAACTGATTCTGGTTCTGATTATTTAGCCTGCTGCTCCGCCCTTCCACTTCATTCATTCCGGCCCCTTTCTCCCCTCCTTTGCTCTCTATCTTGTTCTGGTCCCTCAACCACACATTGAGTCTACACTGTTTTCCATGGACTTCGGACTTACTGCAAGGTCTGAACTCAGATCCCATGTATAAACAACACAGCGTGGCTGTGCAGGGGCATGGGTCGCATATGGGCTGCAGAACATGCAACAGAGCCTATAGATGCATGGAGGAGATGGGAGTTATGTAACATTGATTGCAGTGAATGGAGCTCAAGAATATCACAGGACACATCTGGAGTGGTGAAGGCAACTAAGAGAACAGAAACAAACATATGTGTGTTTGGTCATCATGTTCTCACCCATCCAACTTACCAAAATCAATTCTTGCAAGTTTTCCTCTATTGTTGATAATGACCCCCCCAGGAACATAGAAGGAGGCTGACCTTAGGAGGCAAAGGTCAATACTCCCAGGAGAGGAAAGTGCTGGACTTAAACATTTGGATAGTCAAGCTCTAGGGGAAGCTGAACATGTCCAGGATCTGGAGGCAATTATTTAATGCATTCTAGCACCACCTAACTCATCTTCCAGACAGCTTTCCCCCTGCAATCCTACCCCAACACAACAAGTTTCAGTGTTATATCCACCAGACCTTATTTACAAGCACATTCAAGGCATTATTGCTGAATACTGTTGAGCTCTCCCACAGTGGTGCTGATAATGTTGACCTTATTGCATAATACTTTATTCCAAGTCTGCATTCTGCAATGTCTGGAAACTGAATTGTGGTCTGTGGGAGAAATAAAGTCAGGTTTAAGCTAAGTACCCTTATAAAATCCCAATTTCATTGTCATTTGTCCTTAGACATTTACTGCTCAGAAACCACGGCCTGTTCCAGCTCTTAAATTTCTCTTGCTGCTGTTAAAAAGAACTGTTGATTATTCTTTGACAAAAACAACTATGGTCATTCAGAATGATGCAGCTGATGAACTTAATGATGGATTGTGAGTTTTTTCCTGCTATTAATGGAATCAGCTGATGAGAGTTTCAACCAAGGTAATTAATAGAAAACATGAAAAATATACATACATATACACAAAAATATACATATTACCGACAAAGCTCATGCAATTAGAAATAAATGCTAAGTTAACTTGTTAGTAAAATTTCCAAAGGATATTAGGAAAATTATGCTTAAATGCAACTTTAGTGACAGGATCAATCATTTTTTAAAAATGGAACACTGTTTATTTTATTAGATTTAAGCATTGAAAACTTTGACTGAACTTAGGTGACAGGGTTTTGCCATCAGATAATAATTCATTGTCCAGACGAGAGCCTGTAGATAGGATTGGTTCAAGCCCACAGCATAATTCAGTTATATTGATTGCTGCTGCTCAGAACATCTCTCCCCAACATTAGGACCACCTCAACACAATACAGTGGTCTTCCAGATGCAGAGGATCTTGGAAGAACACCAGCAGCAGGCTCATAGAAACGTCTTTCACTATATTCTGTCCAAACTACTGTTTTTTCAGCAAATTTCTTTCAGATTTCACACTTTAGCAATTGCTTCCACCAGAAATGGAAATTCATTCTTCACGGAAATAGTTTGGGAACAACAAATTCTTTCTAAAATTGTCAATTTGAACTTTACAATTGGTCCAATGTTGGTAATTATGAACACGATATTCATGGAGACCTCACATTGTGTACATTTACTTCTGATGGAGGAGGAGGTTGGACATAAATTTTAAACAGTTTAAATTGAACTGACAGCTATGTCATTAAAACCCAGATCAATATATCACCATGCATAGAGAGTACTGTGCAAAATTCTTAGGTACATATATATAGTTAGGGTAACTAAGACTTTTGCATAGTACTGTAGTAATTTTATGTATTGCATTGTACTGCTGCAGCTGCAAAAAAGCACATTTTATTACATATGTGAATGATGATAAACCTGATTCTGATGTGGGTCTCTGTTGTGGATTGAGAATGGGAAGAGAACAGAGAGAGGGGAATTATTGTTGGAGAAAAAAGGGAGAGGGGAGGGAGTGGGAAGCATCAGATAGACATTCTGTAATGATCAATAAACCAATTGTTTGGAATCAAATGTCTTAAGGCTGGGTGTGTCTGCACCCACACCCTGGCACTCCTTTTCTGCCACCTATCCCATGCCCCTCCCATGGTACTCCAACCTCACCATTCCCAACATTCTTTGTACCACCAAATTTGCAAACTTGATCTCTACTCCACGTTGACAAATATACTATTTTTGCACGTTACTGTATAGCTGGTAATACTTGATCTTTATACTAGGGTGTTTAAAATACTTTGATTGGTGTTGATCCAAATATTGCTATATTCCTGTCAGAACCAAGAAGCACTTCGTGCAAATTGGTCTCAAGTTCCTCCAGCCGAGAATAATGAAGCTCAAAACTAAGCATATGTAATAGAAGAAAAATACACTTTGCAACACACACAAAATGCTGGAAGAACTCAGCAGGCCAGGCAGCATTCTATGGAAAAAAGTATAGTCAACGTTTCAGACTGAAACCCTTCTGCAGGACTAGAGGAAAAAAGATGAGGAATAGAGTTAAAATGTGAGGGGAGGGAGAGAGAGACACACAAGGTGATAGGTGAAATCAGGAAAGGGAGCGATGAAGTAAGGAGCTGGGAAATTGACTGGTGAAAGAGATACAGGGCTGGAGAAGGGAGAGTCTGATAGGAGAGAACAGAAGACAGTGGAAGAAAGTAAAGGAGGGAACAGCATCAGAGAGAGGTGATGGGCGGGTAAGGAGATAAGGTGAGAGAGGGAAAAGGGGACGGGGAACGGTGAAGGGGGTAGGGGCAGAGCCATTAGCAGAAATTCAAGAAATCGAAGTTTATGCCATCAGGTTGGAGGCTACCCAGATGGAATATAAGGTGATGTTACTCCAGTTTGAGTGTGGCCTCATCATGACAGCAGAGCAGGCCATGGATTGACATATCAGAATTGGAATGGGAAACAGAATTGAAATGTGTGGCCACTAGGAGATCCTGCTTCTTCTGGCAGATGTGGCTTAGGTGCTCGACGAAACGGTCTCCTAATCTACTTCCGGTCTCACCAATATACAGGAGGCCACACGCAGTATATGATAGCAGTACACACCAGACGCAGTATATGACCCCAAAAGGTGAAGTGTTGCCTCACCTGGAAGTACTACTTGGGGCCCTGAATGGTAGTGAGGGAGGAGGAATAGGGGAAGATGTAGCTCTTTTTCCACTTGCAAGGATAAGTACCAGGAGGGAGAGCAGTGGAGAGGGATGAACAGACAAGGGAGTCATGTAGGGAGTGATCCCTGTAGAAAGCAGAGAGTGAAGAGGAGAGAAAGATGTGCTTGGTGGTGGGATCGTGTTGGAGGAGGCGGAGGTTACGGAGAATTATGTAGTGGACGAGGAGATTGTTGGGGTGATAGGTGAAGACAAGAGAAACCCCGTTCCTGGTAGGGTTGGCAGACGTTGTTCCAACGGGACGGTTTACACCTGAACTGGAGCGGTACTAACATTCTTGCAGGAAAGTTTGCTAGTGCCTCTCGGGGGGGGGGGGGGGGGTTTAAACTAAATTTGCAGGGGGCAGGGATTCAGAATGCGAGAGAGGATAGCGAGATGAAGAATAAAGGACAGGTGGGGACTACACGGTTCTGGAATATTAAGTATGTAGTACAGAAAGGTGAGGTGGAACAAGTGATAAGGAGGACACATGTACAGAGGGATGGTCTGACGGAACAGGAGTTAAATGTGCTGAAAGAATAAGTAAATTTAGGAAGGACAACAAAATTCAAAGAGCGTATAGCCCAATGGGAGTTCGGGGAGCTGGGTTAAGCACAATAGGCTGTGATTTAAACAGAGAGAGGAGAAATGGGCTAAAAATTCTATATCTGAATGCACAAAGTGTCAGAAATAAGGCAGATGAGCTTGAAGCTCAGGTGCGAATGGGTAACTATGACGTTGTTGGGATAACGGAGACATGGCTGCAGGGAGCTCAGACCTGGAAAATGAATGTACAAGGGTATATGTGCTATCACAGAGACAGAAATGTGGGCAGAGGGGGTGGGGTGGCCCTGATGGTGAGGAATGAAGTTCAGTCCTTTGCAAGGGGGGACATAGGATCAGGAGAAGTAGAGTCTGTGTGGATAGAACTGAGGAACAGTAAGGGCAAAGAGACCCTAATGGGTGTTGTCTACAGGTCACCAAACAGTAGTATGGATATTGGATGCAAGTTGAATAGGGAGTTAACATTGACATGTGGCAAAGGTAATGTCGCAGAAGTTATGGGGGATTTCAACATGCAGGTGAACTGGGAGAATCAGGTTGGTGCTGGACCCCAGGATAGGGAGTTTGTAGAGTGCCTACGGGATGCATTCTTGGAACAGCTTGTACGAGAGCCGACCAGGGACAAGGCTATTCTGGATTTAGTGTTGTGTAATGAACAGGATTTGATAAGCGATCTTGAAGTAAAGGAGCCATTAGCAGGTAGTGACCATAATATGATAAGTTTTTATCTGCAACTTGAGAAGGATAAGTGTTGCAGTTGAACAAAGGAGACTATGGAGCCATAAGGGAGGAGCTGGCCAAAGTTAACTGGACGGATATCCTAGCAGAAAAGACAGTGGAACAGCACTGGCAGGTATTCTTGGGAATAATGCACAAGGTGCAAAATCAGTTCATCCCCTGGAGAAGGAAGGATTCAAAGGGGGGGAAGGGGCCACAGTGGTTGACAAAGGAAGTCAGAGATTGCATAGCATTAAAAAAAGGAAGTACGACAGAGCTAAGGTGAGTGGGAGGA